>NW_027014863.1:5000-12624 GCF_036934945.1 Oncorhynchus masou masou | reverse complement strand
GTCAATGGAAACATGTAGGGGAAAGATCCCCATAGATGGAGTAAAGGAGTCAATGGAAACATGTAGGGGAAAGATCCCCATAGATGGAGTAAAGGAGTCAATGGAAACATGTAGGGGAAAGATCCCCATAGATGGTGTAAAGGAGTCAATGGAAACATGTAGGGGAAAGATCCCCATAGATGGAGTAAAGGAGTCAATGGAAACAGAGTCAATGGAAACATGTAGGGGAAAGATCCCCATAGATGGAGTAAAGGAGTCAATGGAAACACATGGTGGAAAGATCCCCATAGATGGAGTAAAGGAGTCAATGGAAACATGTAGGGGAAAGATCCCCATAGATGGTGTAAAGGAGTCAATGGAAACATGTAGGGGAAAGATCCCCATAGATGGAGTAAAGGAGTCAATGGAAACATGTAGGGGAAAGATCCCCATAGATGGAGTAAAGGAGTCAATGGAAATGCATAGGGGAAAGATCCCCATAGATGGTGTAAAGGAGTCAATGGAAACACATGGTGGAAAGATACCCATAGATGGAGTAAAGGAGTCAATGGAAACATGTAGGGGCAAGATCCCCATAGATGGTGTAAAGGAGTCAATGGAAACATGTAGGGGAAAGATCCCCATAGATGGAGTAAAGGAGTCAATGGAATCATGTAGGGGAAAGAACCCCATAGATGGAGTAAATGAGTCAATGGAAACATGTAGGGGAAAGATCCCCATAGATGGAGTAAAGGAGTCAATGGAAAGATGTAGGGGAAAGATCCCCATAGATGGAGTAAAGGAGTCAATGGAAACATGTAGGGGAAAGATCCCCATAGATAGAGTAAAAGGAGTCAATGGAAACATGTAGGGGAAAGATCCCCATAGATGGAGTAAAGGAGTCAATGGAAATGTGGGAAAGATCCCCATAGATGGAGTAAAAGGGTCAATGGAAACATTGGAAGATCCCCATAGATGGAGTAAAGGAGTCAATGGAAATGCATAGGGGAAAGATCCCCATAGATGGAGTAAAGGAGTCAATGGAAACATGTAGGGAAAGATCCCCATAGATGGAGTAAAGGAGTCAATGGAAACACATGGTGGAAAGATCCCCATAGATGGAGTAAAGGAGTCAATGGAAACATGTAGGGGAAAGATCCCCATAGATGGAGTAAAGGAGTCAATGGAAACATGTAGGGGCAAGATCCCCATAGATGGTGTAAAGGAGTCAATGGAAACATGTAGGGGAAAGATCCCCATAGATGGAGTAAAGGAGTCAATGGAGATGCATAGGGGAAAGATCCCCATAGATGGAGTAAAGGAGTCAATGGAAATGCATAGGGGAAAGATCCCCATAGATGGTGTAAAGGAGTCAATGGAAACATGTAGGGGAAAGATCCCCATAGATGGAGTAAAGGAGTCAATGGAGATGCATAGGGGAAAGATCCCCATAGATGGAGTAAAGGAGTCAATGGAGATGCATAGGGGAAAGATCCCCATAGATGGAGTAAAGGAGTCAATGGAAATGCATAGGGGAAAGATCCCCATAGATGGAGTAAAGGAGTCAATGGAAATGTATAGGGGAAAGATCCCCATAGATGGCGAGATTTGGAGCACATTCAACAAATTTGATACAACAAAGTGGACACGATTCCGTCATGATTTGTGTATATTATTATTATCATTGTAACAGTCCCATAATGTAGTTACTTAATAAATCTTCTTAAGGGATTAGCCCTTTTCAGTTTTAAGCCTAAAATGACATACCCAAATCTAACTGCCTGTAGCTCAGGTCCTTAAGCAAGGATATGCATATTTATTGGGACCATTTTGAAAAAAACACTTTGACATTTGTGGAAATGTGAAAGGAATGTAGTATAATATAACACATTAGATCTGGTAAAAGATAATACAAAGAAATAAACAACAGTTCTTTTATATTTTTTGGTACCATCATATTTGAAATGCAAAAGAAAGGCCATAGTGTATTATTACAGCCCAGGTACAATTTAGATTTTGGCCACTATATGGCATCAGTGTATGTGCAAAGTTTTAGACCGATCCATTGAAACATTGCATTTCTGTTCAAAATGTGTGGCTCAGTCGGTAGAGCATGGTGCTTGCAACGCCAAGCGTCGTGGATTCGATTCCTGCTGGGGCCACCCATATGTAAAAGTAGTGGCCCCAGCCGACTTGTAAGTCGCTTTGGACAAAAGCGTCTGCTAAATGGGATATATTATTAAAACTGCCCAAATGTACCTAATTTGTTTTTTAATAACTTTTCATGTTCAAAATTGTGCACTTTCAAACAATAGCATGTTATTCTCTCACTGTAGTAGCTACTGCAAATTTGACAGTGCAGTTAGCTTAACATCAATTTAAGCTTTCTGCCAATATCAGACATGTCTATGTCCTGGGAAATGTTCGTGTTACTTACAACCTCATGCTAATCGCATTAGACTTTAGCTCAACCGTCCTGTGGAAGGGACACCGATCCTGAAGAAGTATATCCGAATTGGATATAATTAGCTGTTTTCGCTGCATAACATGTAGAATTTGTCCCTTTTCTGGTTTAGAAGAAGTGACTGCTAAATGCTAACTCTCGTTTGTATAAGCTGGTTAGCATGGCTAGCCTACAGAAATCGTTGATGGTAGTCAATTTTTAGCTGTAATGCAGTTGTTCGGTAACAATGCACACAAACATGGTTTCGGGTTGACATCCATACAAGCATGTTTACCTCAATGTGGTGTGAAATACACTCTCTAGGGAGCTTTTCCTAGCCACTGTGCTTCTACACCTGCATTGCTTGCTGTTTGGGGTTTAGGCCCGGGTTTCTGTACAGCACTTTGAAATATCAGCTGATGTAAGAAGGGCTTTATAAATACATTTGAATGATTTAATTGACATAGAAACAATAGCCTAAATGTACGCTAATTGTTGCTACAACTTAGGCTATGAATGAAGGTTTACAACATAGGTGCAAACAGATTGAGAGATAAATGTGAGTACTTAAGGTGACAGACAGACTGACAGATTGAATACCGCCTTGCACACTCTTGACTGCATCTAGCTGATCTTGGGTGTAATCATTAGTCCAACTGTTGCAAACGAGAGTTTCTACTCGACAAATTCAGCTATGTTCCGTTTGCTTCCGTTTAAGAAAAGTTTTTCAAACATATGCATCAGCATTATCATTTTGCTCGTTGTAGAATTCCTTCTTGCATCTCGTGTTCTCCTCTTCTCACCGTTTCCCTTCGCTTGTGGACTACAGGGCACAACTTACATCAACTGTCTGTGACCAGGCGAAAAAACCTTTCCAAGCCAAACCTTCATATCTTAACCACTAGCCTCTACACACAGCCTACCTACATCATCATAGCTACTGGAACTAACGTGTTAGTAAACCCTCTACAATCGTGCAGTACAGCGTGTAGGCAGCCAAACTTGGTTCAATGGTTATACTGGCAGACCCTGGTGGCAATAAATTAATAAAACCAGAAACTTAACTTGACTTGGAAGAGTGATGGATAGTCATAGCCAGCTAGGTATGTTTGAACCAGGTGTTTTAGTAGGCTATACTAGCTAGTTGTATTTGCTAGCCATATGAAAGGGAATAAAAAAGATGAATTATAGATAGCTCCAGCTCTCTTTCTCTATCTCACACTCCCCCTCTTGCTTCTCCTTCATTTTTAAATAAATACATTTGTTAAAAACTTTTCAACTAATGTCTTTCTCTCTTTGAGTGAACTACTCACCACATGTTACGCACTGCAGCGCTAGCTAGCTGTAGCTTATGCTTTCAGTACTAGTCATTCTCTGATTGGGTGGACAAGATGTCAGCTCGTGCTGCAAAAGCTCCGATAGGTTAGAGGACGTCCTCTGGAAGTTGTCATAATTACTATGTAAGTCTATGGAAGGGGGTAAGAACCATGAGCATCCTAGGTTTTGTAATGAAGTCAATTTACTCAGAAGAGGACCGAAGCTAGCTCTCCACTGGGTTCACCATGGTGCTTTAATGTTTCACTATTAAAAAAAAATGACATTCACTGAGGAGGATGGTCCTCCCCGTCCTCCTCTCAGGAGCCTCCACTGATGTCAATCCCAATACATGTTCATGTCATCGTCACCAATCAACTGCATTGCAGTTAAAAAATGACTTGGACTGCCACCACAGATTTCTGTATGCTAGCTATGCTCCCCACTTCTGAATGGGATTTAGCATTTAGCAGTCACTTCTTCTATAGCTGAAAAGGAACAACGTCTAAATGTTATGCATCGAAAACAATGTCCTCATCAGCTTTTCTTAAATTCAATCAGTCAGAGTAGCACAAACTACAGTTAAAAAAACGAGTCCACCCTTTTTCCAATAGCTGAAGAGGGGTAAAGATGTATAAGGAGAGGTGAGGTAGAATGGGGGACTCGGATGTGACAAGACGTGTGGTGAGACGAGGGTGAAGATGACAGGAGAACAGGTGACAGAAGTAGTGAGGATGGTGATGAGGGGTGAAGATGGATGAGGAGAGGTGAGGAGGGTTGAGACTGACAGAGATGTAAAGCTCTCTCTGTTCTTTCTGATGGGCATTCTGCTTTGCTAATCCTACGCTGTAAACCCACAATCCAATCACCATTGTCCCCTCACACACACATACAAACACACACACACGCACACAGACACACACACGTCCACACCGAACCACAAATCTGTTTACGGCCCATCTGTGTTAAAGCCATCTAGTTTATTAGAGATGGATGAATTTACAGTAACGGAGCCATTTCCCACTGACAAATAATCATTTTCAGCCATTTGATGGTATAAATAAAAGGTGGCCTCAGAGAGGACTTAATCAGTGGAGTGTGTGTGTGTGCGTGCGTGCGTGCGTGTGTGTGTACGTGCCGTGTGTGTGTGTGGAAGGGCTGTGGAACTAACACTGAGGAAGGAGACACCACCAGAGAACATCTCTCTCCATCTAAACACCATATTATCTCATCTCATTCCTTACCTTGATACCCTCCCCGTCTCAGTCCTTCCTCTAAACCTGTCTATCCCTCCGTTAAATGCCATACTTTTATCTGTCTGTTACTAAGGGTGTGTCTCCTATGGTGTGTGTGTGTATCGACCTGCTGGCATGTCGCTGAGTGTTAGTGTAAGCACAACAACCCTAGCCTGTGTACCAGTGCCATAACTGCATGTATACGTGTGTTTCTACGTGTATGTCTGTGTGTGTGTCAATGTGTCTGTGTGCCTGTGTGTATGTCTGAATGTGTATGTGTGTCTGTCTGTCTGTGTCTGTTTGTCTGTGTGTGTGTCACTTCTGTCTGTCTGTCTGTGTGTGTCTGTGTCTGTCTGTCTGTCTGTCTGTCTGTCTGTCTGTCTGTCTGTCTGTCTGTGTGTTTGTGTGTGTGTCTGTGTCTGTTTGTGTGTGTGACTGTGTGTGTGTCTTGTGTGTGGTCTGTCTGTGTGTGTGTGTGTGTGTGTGTGTGTGTGTGTGTGTGTGTGTGTGTGTGTGTGTGTGTGTGTGTGTGTGTGTCTGTCTGTCTGTCTGTCTGTCTGTCTGTGTGTCTGTGTCTGTCTGTCTGTCTGTCTGTCTGTCTGTCTGTCTGTGTATGTAGCAGCCCTCTCACGTGAAACACACGATAAACAAACACACACACACACACACGGACTCTCTCCATGTGCCAGTAATGTGCTTGTGCCATGTGCCAGTAACGTGCTTGTCTGTGATTGGTTTAGGTTCTGTGTGACAGCGGCATGCCAATGGTCTATAATAGGTTTGACACAGACTAAGTCCAATTGGCCTAAGACTGTGACCCCTTGGCCACAGTCAAACAAACACACTCCCTTTAAAGGTATTTGCCTAAACCAAACAATATCCAGTCAATATCCAGTCAATACCCAGTCATTTCCCAGTCAGATCCCAGTCAATACCCAGTCAATATCCAGTCAATATCAAGTCAATTCCCAGTCAATACCCAGTCAATATCCAGTCAATACCCAGTCAATATCCAGTCAATTCCCAGTCAATATCCAGTCAATTCCCAGTCAATATCCAGTCAATATCAAGTCAATTCCCAGTCAATACCCAGTCAATACCCAGTCAATTCTCAGTCAATATCCAGTCAATTCCCAGTCAGTTCCCAGTCAATACCCAGTCAATACCCAGTCAATATCCACACAATATCTATTGTACACCAGGCATTATATAGGGCAGTATAAATATGCCAGAGGGAATATGCCAGAGGGAATATACCAGAGGGAATATGCCAGAGGGAATATCCCAAAGGGAATATGCGAGAGGGGAAATACCAGAGGGAATATACCAGAGGGAATATGTCAAGGGGAATATGCCGGAGGGAATATGCCAAGGGGAATATACCAGAGGGAATATGCCAAGGGGAATATACCAGAGGGAATATGCCAAGGGGAATATACCAGAGGGAATATGCCAAGGGGAAAATACCAGAGGGAATATACCAGAGGGAATATACCAGAGGGAATATGCCAGAGGGAATATACCAGAGGGGAATATACCAGAGGGAATATACCAGAGGGAATATGCCAAGGGGAATATGCCAGAGGGAATATACCAGAGGGAATATACCAGAGGGAATATGCCAAGGGGAATATACCAGAGGGAATATGCCAAGGGGAATATGCCAGAGGGAATATACCAGAGGGAATATGCCAAGGGGAATATACCAGAGGGAATATGCCAAGGGGAATATACCAGAGGGAATATGCCAAGGGGAATATGCCAGAGGGAATATACCAGAGAGAATATACCAGAGGGAATATACCAGAGGGAATATGCCAGAGGGGATATACCAGAGGGAATATGCCAAGGGGAATATACCAGAGGGGATATACCAGAGGGAATATGCCAAGGGGAATATACCAGAGGGGATATACCAGAGGGGATATACCAGAGGGAATATGCCAAGGGGAATATACCAGAGGGGATATACCAGAGGGAATATGCCAAGGGGAATATGCCAGAGGGAAAATACAGGAGGGGATATAACAGAGGGGATATACCAAAGGGATTATACCAGAGGGAATATACCAGAGGGAATATGTCAAGGGGAATATGCCAGAGGGAATATACCAGAGGGAATATGCCAGAGGGAATATGCCAAGGGGGATATGCCAGAGGGAATATACCAGAGGGAATATACCAGAGGGAATATACCAGAGGGAATATGCCAGAGGGAATATACCAGAGGGGATATGCCAAGGGGAATATACCAGAGGGAATATGCCAAGGGGAATATACCAGAGGGAATATGCCAAGGGGAATATACCAGAGGGAATATGCCAAGGGGAATATACCAGAGGGAATATGCCAAGGGGAATATACCAGAGGGAATATACCAGAGGGAATATACCAGAGGGAATATGCCAGAGGGAATATACCAGAGGGGATACACCAGAGGGAATATGCCAAGGGGAATATGCCAGAGGGAATATACCAGAGGGAATATACCAGAGGGAATATACCAAAGGGAATATGCCTAGGGGAATATACCAGAGGGGAATATACCAGAGGGGATATACCAGAGGGAATATGCCAAGGGGAATATACCAGAGGGGATATACCAGAGGGAATATGCCAAGGGGAATATACCAGAGGGGATATACCAGAGGGA
>NW_027014862.1:0-12626 GCF_036934945.1 Oncorhynchus masou masou | reverse complement strand
AAAAGCAGAAAATTGACCGACCCACAATCAGTAGAAATAGATTGGCTTCCATGATCTCTGACAGCTGGTGAGTTAATGGTACATGTCAGCTTGGTTTTAGTTCTAAAGAATAATTTGCTAACCTCACGGATGTGGTTACCGCAGGGAGGTAAAAATATTTCCCCATAACTAGCAACGGAGTATTATTTTAAGTAGAAAACAAAGAGGAACTGACTGTGTGGCATGAGAAGACCATTTGCATCGCAATTCACATCAGGTTAATTTGTCTAGTTTTGCATAGACCACGTCCAGGAGTTCCATCCCTGAATTAGACTCTAGTGTAGAAGGTCTATCTCCAAGATCAGACATAAGAGGACACATTGATCTAAAACACCAACATGCACAATATAGACTCTTATCAACAGGGCCACATAAACCAGCTGCCTTACCAAAAGCAGACTTAGAATCCATATTTCACTCTGAAGCAAGGCTACTTATCTTTTTCTTTTCAAAATGTCTTTACAAGTTACTGCAGCAGCATTTCCCGTAACTTTCACATTCTCACTTGCTCTATCAGCATTGACGGGGAAGGGGTTTGAATGCTTAACATTTAGTGTGTCTTTGTGATTACACAAATGAAGAGGGTCTCTGTGTTTTTCTTGAAGTGGTGGTGGGACTATTTGTCCATGAAATCAATCATTTTCCTGACGAATTCTCCTTCCATAGCCGAAGCATCCTAATATATTGAAAGGCTACATTATCTAGATTTATGTTAGTTCAAAAGGTAGGTCGATTAACCAATGAAGAGAGAAGTTTCAAGAGCTATTGAGAATGAGAGATATCAAAGTCATGATAATGATGGCAAATGCATTTGTGTGATAAACAGCCTGTTGGAAAATGAAGAAGCAACTATGATCAAATGGTGGGAGACATGAGATTTACAATATTAATATCACTCACACTATGTTCCTTCATGATGACCAACGGTAAGTTTCAGGGCAGACATACATTTCTCTAGTCTGTCTGACACAAAACGCGAAGTCTTCTTGACAAAGCTATCTCTCTCTGTGCACTTGTCGTCACTAGCTACTACAGCCACAGCTTATTTCTAAAATGTCTCTTAATTAAAATTTCAGTTGAATCCTAACCCTAAACTTAAACACACGGCTAACCATATGCCTGCCTAACCTTCAACTAAAACCAAAAAGCTTCTTTTTGGGGGGATGGGGATTTTTATGATTACAGCCCAGGTTTGGAACGCTCTTTCTTATTAGTCTATTAACTAATTTACTGCCTGGTGATGTCACCAGCAAGCCAAAACTTCATCCTACCAAAACAGGCTGACATTTCAAACAGCTCTTACACTTAAAGGGAATTATCATAATGTCCACAATTTCACAGTCTTATTCCAACCTCAAAGTGTTTAAATATAGATAAAACTCAGGAAATCATGTTCTTGACTGCACTGGGCCTTTAAGTCCGTTTGGAAGTGTTTACACCATGTGGGCAGTTCTATAGGCCTAGCCTCATGAGAGGCAAAAAAACAATGTCTTGGGTGAGCAATGATCAAATTCATTGTACTTTCAGTATGATGTTGTGCTTTATTATTTTTACAAAACGGACAGCTCATATTTAGACATTTATGTCAGAATGAAGGAAATAATAGCAAGATGATTTGTGGATTTAAATACCTTCTCAAGCACTGTAAAATAAACAGGAAAAATATTACTTTCACTTCAAATAAGTCAGTTACAACAACAACCAAGTGGCATAAAATTTAACATTTAAAAAGAGGCAGCAGCGTAGCCTAGTGTTTACAGTGTTGGACTAGTAACCGAAAGGTTGCAAGTTCAAATCCCTGAGCTGACAAGGTACAAATCTGTCATTCTGCCCCTGAACAGGCAGTTGACCCACAGTTCCTAGGCTGACTTGCCTAGTTAAATAAAGGTACAATTTAAAAAAATACTGGACAAATGCAGCGTTGAATGGATATACCACTATTCTCATCTCTACAAATTACCAACCATGTTTATGAGACTGAAATGACTTATGTTGCCATAGAGATGAGAGCTCATTTATTACAGTCCAGAACTGATTTCTATACATGAAAAATTGTATATCTATTAATAAAAAGTTATGTTTTTGTTTTTGTTTGTTTGGTACATTTTTAAACTACTTAAATAAATACTAATTCTGGTAATTGGATGTCCTTGCAAGCCAAGAGACAACATTTTCAAATGAATTCCAAGTAAAGCTTTTCTTATAACACAAATAGTTCAAATCCATGTCTTATTTTCTATGTAGCTGTACTTCATGTTGCAGCCGGTGTCCTCCACGGCGTTTGCGGCTGACAAAGCGACACCACAGGGTGGTGATCAGGGACAGGACCACACAGGTCAGTGCCACAAAAACACCCACCCACATCACCAATGACAGCTGCCCGCTTCCCTGCCAATGAGGAATAACAAACATCAGAAACACACCATCTAGACAATACGAACATATCAAACACAACAGCAGCTTAACTCAAGCACTCAACAAGCATCAAACTCCTCTAAATAATGTAACAAATGCATCAAACACTTATTTAGCCGTTTAAAACATTAACCTTTCCAGAGGAACCAAAGGATAGTCTCTGACACAGATATCCTGGGAAGATGGTTTCACCCTCATCAGATGTGCTACACTAGCTAGGTTTCACAGACAATTTGCGCAACAGATGTACATAGGAATACTCTAAAATCAGCATTAAAACAACATTTTCATTTTCCCACCAGAGAGGTGTTTCCATCAAAATGACTTGTTACAAATAAAAGGCTGTACGTGATGACATAGTGCACATAAAATACCCTTTGCGGTTAAATGTAACATGTACCGAATAAAAAATATAAGTTAAATGGGTTTACAATGGCATTTTGAATACTACTGATGTGTTTTCTCAAGAAACATAAAAAGCGTTTATATAGCAAATGTGCGCACTCCAGTTTTGTCACGTGCCCTTAAGCCCACAGCGCTATTTGAAAGCAGCATCAAGCTCATCACCATGCACATTCACCACCCTGTGAAGTTCAACATAAACATACTTACGTCTG
This sequence comes from Oncorhynchus masou masou, assembly GCF_036934945.1. Classification (NCBI taxonomy): domain Eukaryota; kingdom Metazoa; phylum Chordata; class Actinopteri; order Salmoniformes; family Salmonidae; genus Oncorhynchus; species Oncorhynchus masou. Next base: position 9,555 of record NW_027014862.1, on the reverse strand, counting down.
TTGCCTAATAAACTGCATGCTTTCCCGACAAGTCATAGTGGGAGGACCACACACGGCATAGCGTGTCTCCAAGTTTACTTCCATATCATGGTTATTATATCAATATTTGGCCATAAAAGCATTTCCACCGACATGTCTTGCATAATTATTTTTAGCGACACAATCCCACCTTGTCTAGATTATTTTGTTTTCTTGACATTTAGAAAGTTTCCATCAGGCCTGTCATGACATTTTTCATCCGACATGTACTTTACTCGCATAAAAAGGTTGGATGGAAAACTGGTTAGTGTTCTCATCACCTTTACCTGTTGCACTTTGTTCAGCAGAGTGAATGTGCTGAGATGGTTGCAGGAGCACACAGTCTGGTTGGAGTTTGACATCACTAAGGTGCAACCCCTCCCAGACCACACCCCGGTCCATTCTCATCCGACCAATAAACACAGGTGGGGTCAACATCACTGGACTAGGACACAGTGTATATGGGTTGGGATCAATTCCATTTAGACTCAAATTCAGGAAAAAATGTGACTTAATGGAAAATATATCAATGAACAAAAACACGTTTTACTGACAGTCAGAAACTATTAAGTAGAGACAAGTGTTACCTGCAGGTGATGGAAGGTGAGATTAACCTGTTGGGGCAGGTATGTTGTGTTAGAGTTGCTAACGGAAACTGTCCCCACACAGCACTGGACATGAGCTGCTGGCTCTGATGAGAAGTACTGTCCTTCAGACTATCCAGATTCTTATGGCTGAGCAGAATGACAAATGCATACCCTGCACATAAAAAACAACACAAGAAAACACAAGGCCTGATACAAAAACATATACAACTCACAATATCTCAATGTGTGCCTTTAATAATATTTGGAGCAGATGATTGGTACTGTAGGACTGTGGCTACCTGGGTAATTCTGGTCATCTCCAACCACCGTCTCCCAGGTGGTGTCAAGTTGAGTGTTCTCATTGGTCAGGCTGACTGGTCCTTCAGGTGGAGTCTTGTCTCTTCTCACCATAATCTCAACCTCTGTTTTTCAACATATTGACAAAATCAACACAGAGCAGAAATCACCATTACTGAAAGAACACAGTATTGCATTAATTATATTTTAAGTTGACACAATGTAATGTGCTCGTTAGTGCTCCGTTTATGGTCAGTATGGTGCTCAGGTGCAGTACCTGTGAAGTGGTAAGTAAATGGGGAGCGTGATACCTAGTCAGTGGTCCAACTGAATGTGTTCAACTGAATGTGTCTTCCGCATTTAACCCAACCCCTCTGAATCAGAGAGGTGCAGGCAGCTGCCTTAAATCGACATCCACGTCTTTGGAACAATGGGTTAACAGTCTTGCTCAGGGGCAGAATGACAGATTTTTACCTTGTCAGCTTGGGAGTGAATCCAGCAAACTTCCGGTTACTGGTTCCAACATTCTCACCACTAGGCTACCTGCCGACCCATTGTAAATATGTGGTCAGAATGTGCTCAGTGTGTTTATATTACCTGTGTGGTTGGTCTCTATCCTGGTCACGTTCTCTGTCAGCAGTGGAGGCGATCAGTCTGAATGAGATTTCAATCGTCCTCAGTAACTTAGTCACTTCACTGCTACTACGGTGACCATTGGACTGGAGGCCCAGTTGAACAACATCAGTGGTATTAACCAGTAACTAAAGAAGAGACACATGAGGGTTTTTGTATGTGTGTGTGTGTGCGTTTGCATGTGTGTTTCTGTGTGGTGACTTACTGTCAAAGCACATCTCCAGTTGGCAGCAGTCTTGTCAGTCCAGGCAACATAGAGTTGCTCAACACCAAACAGTTGTTTCTCAACAGAGACCAACTATCAAAGCCTGGTAGAGTCTGGGAGGCAGGGAGGGGAGAGGGGCATGTGCATTAGTGGGAAAATGCATAACACATTTCAAGTTCAAGTAAAAATACCCTTTTCTCAATTAATAATGTAATAATTCTAAAGTAAAGCTTTACCTGTCCAGGCTGTGTTTCGTACTGGTCACAATTAAGCTCTAAAGTTAAAACATGGAGACATTATCTCAATACCCTTCTACAGTACACTATGTACATAGCTGTGCATGATAAAGGAGTACATCATGGACGACAAGTGGAATGGTGCTTGTCTCTCACCTACACACTTAGTTTGGTTTTTGCCAAAGTTAGTAAATCCAGCAGGACACTGGCACCAGTAACTTCCAATCCAGGTTTTGGCAGATTCCCCATTTCCACATACTCCGTCTGTATTACACTCGTCAATGTCTGAAAGAGGAAGAGAGAAAGAAAGAGATGAGGAATTAAGGGAGAGATGTTGAAAGTGTGGATGACTAGAAAGGATGTCACACACAAACATTTTACCAGTGATATTCTCAGGCTCTAATCTAAACCCAGGAAGACACAGTTTTAAACAGCCTGCGGTGTTGACGCATGTTCAATTGTCCCCACAGACGGGGAGAATGTCTATACACTCGTTGATATCTAAATAATGTTGAGTCCAAGTGTAAGAGTTTAAAATGTTTCACCCTTCTTCACCAAAATGGTACATTTTCGATGGTAGCATCTGGCTAATGTGTTGTCAAGCAGACAGTTATGTGTGTTTGTTAATCAGAGTTTGATGAGTTTGAGCCAGGCACAGCGAAGCCTGTTACACAAGGAGTAAATACCAGTTGAAACAGAATATTATGGGTCAGTCAACATAACACAGCAGTGGACGGGACAGTCAGAAGACTCAAGAAGAATTGTGTTCCTCTCACCTACACGGAGTTTGTCCGTTGCCAAGAGTTCCTAAATCCATTGGGACACGTGCACAGGTAGCTACCCACCTGATTAAGACAGGTTCCCCATTTCCCACAAATATTTGGGAACGTAACACACTCCTCTATGTCTGAAGAGAAAGTGTGTGTGGTGAGGATGAGATGGAGAGATGAGGGTGAGAGTGTCTGATTCTAAGGATGATACTAAAAACAGAAGACTTACCCAAGCATTGTCGCGCGGCACCAGTAAAGTCATCAAACCCAGGATGACACAAACAGAAGTAGCTACCCTCAGTTTTGAAACAATCTGAATTGTCCCCACAGATGAGGGAGTTGCTACTGCACACTCGTCGATATCTAAATGACACCACATATACAAAGAATGTTATGACACGCGTAATGTTGTTACATGGCCATTTAAAAGCACTGGTTTTGGCTAGTCCTGCTTACATACGATTCACTCTCAAACTCAAGGTATCCATAAGAGTACTGATTCAAAGCTCTATACATCAGAGGAAAATAATGTTTAAAGTTCTGACAGATCATATTTACGTCAAAATAAATACATATTTTCTGAATAAAGACCCCCCTTAAAGTGGATGGTTTTAATGTTCTTGAGCTAGGTCTGGTTAATGCTGGAGAATGAACAAATGAGCTATGTATAAATTACTGATATAGGTGAATATTACTGATCAACTTAACAATACAATCATTTACAAACATTAAGTCTAAAACCCTCACGTTCAGTCTTCATCATCATCACAAATAGCATAAAACAAAACCCCCAGCTTCAGCCCCACCTTCCTGTGGCTCCATGACCATAGTCCTTGAAAGCGCTAAATGAAACACAAAAGAAAGGTTGAACTGCACACATACATATAATATATATCTTTTAAACAGACTCAGTGATGATATGTTGGTCAAATAAAAAACTGAACAGTTACAGACCCAGAATCAGGAGAAATATAATTGCTCCCATGCTCTCTGACAAAGCGATGAGTTAATGTCAAATACCAGCTTGGCTTTAATTCTAAGTAATGATTTGGTAACGTCACGCATGTGGTAAGCACAGTGAAGTATGAATAGCTCATCTTATCTAGCAACATCTTTCTCTTTAAAAACAGCAACTGCCCCTAAAAACCAACTTCTCATTTAGAAAACAGTCTATGTGCATCTATAGGAGTCCGAAACGTATTCTTTACTGCCAAAATCGACTACCAAGTATAAATAGGATCATTTTTCATAAAGTCATTCTTTAACCAAGTTTTGTGAGATTGTGGTCGTGAATACTGCATCACAACATAAATGAAAGTTGCGTTTGTTGAAATGGAGTGGAATGGATGGAATGGACTGAATGGAATATTATCAAACCCATGAAAACCATGTTTTTATACCATTCCATTTCCTCCCATTCCAACCATTATTATGAGCCATTCTCCTCCTCAGCAGCTCCCCAACTGTTCAATACTGCACACAGATGGCAGCACACAAGTCATCATCAGTTCGGAGTGCAGCTGCACATGTCCTTATCCAGGCACTTGTCCTCTCCTGTCTGGACTACTGCAACTTCGCTGGAGGCTGCGCTCACCACTTGTGCAATCAACCCCCTGCAACTTATCCAGAACTCAGAAGCCCGCATGGTTTTAAACCTTCCCAAGAACCCTCATGTCACCCCGCTCCTTCACTCACTCTACTGGCTTCCAGTCGAAGCTCGCATCCACTACAACACCATAGTGCTTACCTACGGAACAGAAAGAGGAACTGCCCCTCCCTACCTTTAGGCTATGCTCAAACCCTACACCCCAAACCGAGCACTCCGCTCCCCCAACTCAGTCTCATGGCACGGGTGGGGGAGCTCCCACCTCAGCCCAATCCAAGCTCTTCTCTGTCCTGTTACCCCAATGGTGGAACCAGCTTCCCCCTGAAGCTGGGTCAGCAGAGTCCCTGCCCATCTTCCAAAAACATCTGAAAACATACCTCTTCAAACGGTATCTTAAATAATTATCCTTCTCACCTCGACCACCCGCCATTTTTTTTATTAAAAAAGAACACTTGCACTTGACACCCCACCCCTCTTCTAGCTCTGAATCTACCGATAGCTACATTACTGAAGGAAAATGTACTTTCTATGCCTGTGATATGTGGTTCACCCACCTTGCTATCTTAAGATGAATGCACTAACTGGAAGTCGCTCTGGATAAGAGCATCTGCTAAATGACTAAAATGTATATGTAGCTGTCTCTTTTCTCTCAATTAGTTGGTGTCAAGTTGAGTGTTCTCATTGGTCAGGCTGACTGGTCCTTCAGGTGGAGTCTTGTCTCTCCTCACCATAATCTCAACCTCTGTTTTTCAACATTGACCAAATCAACACAGAGCAGAAATCCCCATTACTGAAAGAACACAGTATTGCATTAATTATATTTTAACGTTGACACAATGTAATGTGCTTGTTAGTGCTCCGTTTATGATCAGTATGGTGCTCAGATTGTGGTCAACCTGTGGTGCCTGCGAGGTGGTCAGTAAATGGTAAATATGTGGTCAGCGTGTGCTCAGAGTCTGTGTGTTACCTGTGTGGTTAGGTCTCTGGCAGCAGCTGAGCGTTCAGTCAGAGAGATTTCAATCTTCCTCAGTAACTTAGTCACTTCACTGCTACTACGGTGACCATTGGACTGGAGGCCCAATTGAAGAACATCAGTGGTATTAACCAGTAACTACAGAAAAGAAACAAGAGTTATATGCATGTGTGTGTTTGTGTGTGGTGACTTACTGTCAAAAGCACATCTCCAGTCAGTAACTATCTTGTAGGTCCAGACAACGTAGAGTTGCTCAACACCTAACTGTTTTTCTCAACAGAGACAAGAAACTATCAAAGCCTGGTACAGTCTGGGAGGGGGGGCATGTGAATTAGTGGAGAAATGCATAAAACAATTCTAGATCAAGGAAAAATACAATTTTCTCAATGAATAATGTAATAATTCTAAAGTAAGGCTTTACCTGTCCAGGCTGTGTTTCATGCTGGTCACAGAAACTCTAAAGCACATATGTCAGAGTCAAGGCTCCGCGGGCCACATCCGGCCCGCGAGAAGGTTTTTTACGGCCCCTGGATGATCTTGATTTATTATTAGAACCGGCCCGCAGACCGCAGCAAGCCGGCAGCCCGCAGATCTTTTGCACGCACTACTACATTTCCCACAATGCAACGGTGACGCACCGAGCAGTAGGCTGCTTCATTTCAATATTTATTGGCACAGCAGTCGTCAGCATCACAGTAAAATTAACTTCAGATACCCATCAAAAATGGCAAAACGGAAGGTGGACACTGAGAACCGGGGTTTCAAACAAGGTGGGAGTCGGAGTATATGTTCACGGAGGTAGCTGGAAAACCTGTGTGTCTTCTGTGTGGAGAAAGTGTGGCGGTACTGAAAGAGTATAATCTGAGACGACATTATGAAACGAAACACGCGGACAAAAAAACAAGAATATGGACATGGAACAAAGGCTACAAAAGGCAGAGGAATTAAAACGAGGCCTCAAATCTCGACAGGCTCTGTTCAAAAAGCCAAATCACAAGGCCAGGCTGCTGTCAAGTTTTATTTTGTCTATGTTTGGCAGCACATACCTGTGTGAACAACTTTTTCTTTGATGAACCTGAACAAAACATCACACAGAAGTCGAATTACTGCTGAACACCTCCACTCAATTCTGAGGATTTCCTCAGCTCAGAGCCTTACCCCCGAACATTGATGAACTTGTGGAAAAGATGGGACACCACCAAGTATCACCCTCAACCTCAAACAAGTGAACATTACTGTGCAATCACATATTTAGAGTTTTTACTCAGTTCAAGTTTAAAAGTTAAAGTTTAATATTTGCTTTCACTGCATGTTACTTCTCCTTAAACAAAAGTGTTGTTTTTGATTAATAGATTTTTGCACTTTATTTTATTGTATTTCAATCCAATTATATTTTAAAAAATATTTCAGTTGAGTGGATGATAGAAAATTGCTATTATTGTTTTTTTCTTTAGAAGTAAATTTAGCCCACTTTTGCAAAATAGAAAATATAGGCTACTGATGGTGCCTTGAATACCGGTTTCTTTCATTTAATGTTCATGTTATGGGGATTTTATATAAAGGAAATTTGTCTTTTGTGTCTGTTGAAAATTAAAGATTACTGACAGAGCCATAAGAAAATATTGCTTTATTTATCTGATCATATTGGAATATATTTGCTAGGTTTTCAGTAGGTTCAATTAGGTTCACTAGACTATATGCGTCATTTAAAAAATTTTCAATGAACATTCGAACAGTCCGGCCCTCGGCTTGTAGCTAAATTTTTTATTTGGCCCTCCGTCCATTTGACTTTGACACCCCTGCTCTAAAGTAAAAGCATCTCAATACCCTTCTACAGTACACATTATGTACAGCTGCATGATAAAGGAGTACATCATGGACGACAAGTGGAATGGTGCTTGTCTCTCACCTACACACTTAGTTTGGTTTTTGCTAAAGTTAGTAAATCCAGCAGGACACTGGCACCAGTAACTGCCATTCAGGTTTTGGCCTGCAAATAAAACTTGACAAGGAATGTTATGGGGTTCAGTAGTCAGCCTGTACATGGAAGACAGACAAAAGGTAGCCACCTTAGAGTATTTAGACAAAACCAATACAACAGCATCCAAGAGGAAATGTGTCTTCACCTGCACACTGAGTTTGTCTGTTGCCGTAGTTACTGAATCCTGTGGGACATCACACACAGGTAGCTGCCCAGCTGATTGACACAGATTCCCCTGCCTCTACAAAAATGTTGGTTCTCAACACACTCATCTATGTCTGATAGAGAAAGAGAGTGGTAAAGGGAAAAGTAGTGGAGATGGAAAGATGATTAAAGATTGTATGTTTACAAAGAGAGGGTGATAATCCCTCATGTTAACACAGTCACACTTTCAATAAGATTATATTGACCACCACATGATTCAAAGCCAAGCGATCTGAAGCCAGAATAGCATTGACAGTAATAGCTTTCAAAGGTGTTGATACGAGTTGAATAGCCTACAGATGTTCTTCTCATTTAAGCACTCATTATATCTACATGAGGGAGATGAGAGGTGAATTTAGAAATACTAGATTATCTTCCGAAAAAACATCCCACTACAAAACAGTACATAGTGTTGAACGTTCCTAAACAGGGTCTGTTTAATGCTGGAGATGATCAAAGGTCAACAATACTGTTCAAAGTACAGCACCAGTCCAAAAATGAGACACATTTACTCAGTCAAGGTTTTTCTTTATTTTTACTATTTTCTACAATAGTGAAGACATCAAAACTATGAAATAATACATGTGGAATCATGTAATAACCCAAAAAAAGTGTTAAACAAATCAAAATAGATTTCATGTGTTAGATTCTTTAAAGTAGCCACCATTTGCCTTGATGACTGCTTTGCACACTCTTGGCATTCTCTCAACCAGCTTTACCTGGAATGCTTTTCTGGCAGTCTTGGAGTTCCACATATGCTGAACACTTGTTGGCTGCTTTCCTTCACTCTGCGGTCCAACTCATCCTAAACCATCTCAATTGGGTTTAGGTCAGTTGAATGTGGAGGCCAGGTCATCTGATGCAGCACTCCATCACTCTCCTTCTTGGTCAAATAGCCCTTACACTGCCTGGAGGTTTGTTTTTGGGTCACTGCACAAACCAGATGGGATGACGTATCGCTGCAGAATGCTGTGGTAGCCATGCTGTTTAGGTGTGCTTTGAATTCTACATAAATCACTGATAGTGTCACCAGCAAAGCACCTCCACACTATCATATCTCCTCCTCCATGCTTCACGGTGGGAACGACACATGTGGAGATCATCCGTTCACCTGCTCTGCGTCTCACAAAGCCACGGCGGTTGGAACCATAAATCTCAAATTTGGACTCATCAGACCAAAGGACAGATTTTCACCGGTCTAATGACCATTGCTCGTGTTTCTTAGCCCAAGCAAATCTCTTCTTCTTATTGGTGTCCTTTAGTAGTGGTTTCTTTGCAGAAATTTGGCCATGAAGGCCTGATTCATGCAGTCTCCTCTGAACAGTTAATTTTGAGATATGTCTGTTACTTGAACCCTCTGAAGCATTTATTCGGGCTGCAATTTCTGAGGGTGGTAACTCTAATGAACTTATCCTATGCAGCAGAGGTAACTTCCTGTGGCAGTCCTAATGAGAGCCAGTTTCATCATAGCGTTTGATGGTTTTTGCGACTGCACTTGAAGAAACTTTCAAAGTTCTAGAAATGTTCCACATTGACTGACCTTCATGTCTTAAATTAATGATGGACTGTCGTTTCTTTTGCAAGTATGTTAACACAGCTGAAAACTGTTGTACTTGTTAAAGAAGCAATAAAACTGCCATTAGACTAGTTGAGTTTCTGGAGCGTCAGCATTTGTGGGTTCGATTACAGGCTGAAAATGAGCAGAAACAAATAACTTTCTTCTGAAACTTGTCAGTCTATTCTTGTTCTGAGAAATTAAGGCTATTCCATGTGAGAAATTGAACAATTAGCCTTTTAAAATTATAAACCTGGATTAGCTAACACAGCGTGCCATTGCAACACAGGAATGGTGGTTGCTGATAATGTGCCTCTATACGCCTATGTTGATATTCCATTAAAAATAAGGCGTTTCCAGCTACAATAGTCTTTTACAACATGAACAATGTCTACAATGTATTACTGATCAATTTGATGTTATTTTAATGGCCCAAAAATGTGATTTTCTTTCAAAAACAAGGACATTTCAATGATGATGTTGGTCGAGT
>NW_027014861.1:0-12626 GCF_036934945.1 Oncorhynchus masou masou | reverse complement strand
GAGAGAGCGCGAAGAGGTCATGCGAGGAGAGAGCGCGAGAGGCTGCGGAGAGAGCGCGAGGAGGTCATGGCGGAGAGGCTGCGAGGAGAGAGCGGAGAGGCTGCGAGAGAGAGCGGCAGAGAGCTGCGAGAGAGAGCGGGAGAGGCTGCCAGAGAGAGCGGAGAGGCTGCAAGAGAGAGCGAGAGGCTGCAGAGAGAGCGGGAGAGGCTGCAGAGAGGCGCGAGAGGCTGGCTAAGAGAGAGAGCGAGAGGCTGCTAGAGAGAGCGCAGAGGCTGCGAGAGAGCGCGAGAGGTCTGCGAGAGAGAGCGCGAGAGGTTGCGAGAGAGAGACGCGAGAGGCTGCGAGAGAGAGCGCGAGAGGCTGCGAGAGAGAGCGCGGAGGCTGCGAGAGAGAGCGTGAGAGGCTGCGAGAGAGCGGAGAGGCTGCGAGAGAGAGCGCAGAGGCTGCGGAGAGAGCGCGAGAGGCTGCGAGGAGGCTGCGAGGGCGAGAGAGAGCGCGAGAGGCTGCGAGAGAGAGCGCGAGAGGCTGCGAGAGAGAGCGAGAGAGAGCGCGAGAGGCTGCGAGGGAGAGAGCGCGAGAGGCTGCGAGAGAGCGCGAGAGGCTGCGGAGAGAGCGCGAGGCTGCGAGAGAGAGCGCGAGAGGCTGCGCGAGAGAGCGCGAGAGGCTGCAGAGAGCAGAGGCTGCAGAGAGAGCGCGAGAGGCTGCGAGAGAGAGCGCGGAGGCTGCGAGGAGGCTGAGGAGCGCGAGAGGCTGCGACGAGAGAGCGCCAGAGGCGCGAGGAGGCTGCGAGAGGCTGCGAGAGAGACGCGAGAGGCTGACGAGAGAGAGCGCGAGAGGCTGCGAGAGAGGGCGTAGGCAGAGAGAGGCGAGAGGCTGCGAGAGAGAGCGGCGAGAGGCTGCGAGAGAGAGCGCGAGAGGCTGCGAGAGAGAGCGCGAGAGGCTGCTAGAGGGCGCAGAGGCTGCAGAGAGCGCGAAGGCTGCGAGAGAGAGAGCGCGAGAGGCTGCGAGAGAGAGCGCGAGAGGCTGCCGAGAGAGCTGCGAGGCTGCGAGAGAGAGCGAGAGGCTGCAGAGAGAGCGCGAGAGGCTGCGAGAGCAGGCGGAGAGGCTGCGAGAGAGAGCGAGAGGCTGCCAGAGAGAGCGCGAGAGGCTGCGAGAGAGAGCGCGAGAGGCTGCCAGAGAGAGCGCGAGAGGCTGCGAGAGAGAGCGCAGAGGCTGCGAGAGAGAGCGCGAGAGGCTGCAGAGAGAGCGCAGAGGCTGCGAGAGAGAGCGCGAGAGGCTGCGAGAGAGAGCGCGAGAGGCTGCGAGAGAGAGCGCGAGAGGCTGCGAGAGAGAGCGAGAGAGGCTGCGAGAGAGAGCGCGAGAGGCTGCGCAGAGAGAGCGCGAGAGGCTGCAGAGAGAGCGCAGAGAGCGCGAGAGGCTGCGGAGAGAGAGCGCGAGAGGCTGCGAGAGAGAGCGCGAGAGCTGAGAGGCTGCGAGAGAGAGCGCGAGAGGCTGCGAGAGAGAGCGCGAGAGGCTGCGAGAGAGAGCGAGAGGCTGCGAGAGAGAGCGCAGAGAGCGAGAGAGAGAGGCTGCGAGAGAGAGCGCGAGAGGCTGCGGTAGAGAGAGCGAGAGGCTGCGAGAGAGAGCGTAGAGAGAGCGCGAGAGGCTGCGTAGAGAGAGCGAGAGGCTGCGAGAGAGAGCGCGAGAGGCTGCGGAGAGGCTGCGAGAGAGAGCGCGAGAGGCTGCGAGAGAGACGCGAGAGGCTGCGAGAGAGAGCGCGAGAGGCTGCGAGAGAGAGCGCGAGAGGCTGCGGAGAGAGCGCGAGAGGCTGCAGAGAGAGCGCGAGAGGCTGCGAGAGAGGCGCGGAGGCTGCCAGAGAGTAGCGAGAGGCTGCGAGAGAGAGCGCGAGAGGCTGCAGAGAGAGCGCGAGAGGCTGCGAGAGAGGCTGCGAGAGAGAGCGGGAGAGGCTGCGAGAGAGAGCCGAGAGGCTGCGAGAGAGAGCGCGAGAGGCTGCGAGAGAGAGCGCGAGAGGCTGCGAGAGAGAGCGCAGAGGTTGCGAGAGAGAGCGCGAGAGGCTGCGAGAGAGCGCGAGAGGCTGCGCAGAGAGCGCGAGAGGCTGCAGAGAGAGCGAGAGGCTGCGAGAGAGAGCGCGAGAGGCTGCGTAGAGAGAGAGCTGCAGAGAGTGCGCGAGAGGCTGCGAGAGAGAGCGCGAGAGGCTGTGAGAGAGAGCGCGAGAGGCTGCGTGAGAGAGCGAGAGGCTGCGAGAGAGAGCGCGAGAGGCTGCGTAGAGAGCAGGCTGCGGAGAGAGCTGAGGTTAGAGAGAGCGCGAGAGGCTGCAGAGAGAGCGCAGAGGCTGCGAGAGAGAGCGCGAGAGGCTGCAGAGAGAGCGCGAGAGGCTGCGAGTAGAGGGCAGAGGCTGCGGAGAGAGCGCGAGAGGCTGCGTGAGAGAGTGCGAGAGGTCATGTAGAGAGAGCGCGAGAGGCTGCGAGAGAGAGCGAGAGGCTGCGGTAGAGAGAGCGAGAGGCTGCGAGAGAGAGCGGAGAGGCTGCGAGAGAGAGCGCGAGAGGCTGCAGAGAGAGCGCGAGAGGCTGCAGAGAGAGCGCGAGAGGCTGCGAGAGAGAGCGAGAGGCTGCGAGAGAGAGCGCGAGAGGCTGTGAGAGAGCGCAGAGAGGCCGCATGAGGATGCGCGAGAGGCGCTACGAGAGAGGCTGCAGAGGCTGCGAGAGAGAGGCGAGAGGCTGCGGAGAGAGCGCGAGAGGCTGCGTAGAGAGAGAGCGAGAGGCTGCGAGAGAGAGCGCAGAGGCTGCGTAGAGAGAGCGCGAGAGGTTGCGAGAGAGAGCGGAGGCTGCAGAGAGAGCGCGAGAGGCTGCGAGAGAGAGCGAGAGGCTGCGAGAGAGAGCGCGAGAGGCTGCGAGAGAGAGCGCGAGAGGCTGCGAGAGAGAGCGAGGCTGGAGAGAGAGCGAGAGGCTGCGAGAGAGCGCGAGAGGCTCGCGAGAGAGAGCGCGAGAGGCTGCGAGAGAGAGACGCGAGAGGCTGCGGAGAGGCAGAGCGCGGAGAGTGCGCGAGAGGCTGCGAGAGAGAGCGCGAGAGGCTGCGAGAGAGAGCGCGAGAGGCTGCGAGAGAGAGCGCGAGAGGCTGCGAGAGAGAGCGGAGGCTGCGAGAGAGAGCGCAGAGGCTGCGGAGAGAGCGCGAGAGGCTGCGAGGAGAGCGCGAGGCCAGAGAGAGCGAGAGGCTGCGAGAGAGCGGCGAGAGGCTGCGGAGAGAGCGCGGAGGTCGAGAGATGCGGAGAGGCTGCGAGAGAGAGCGCGAGAGGCTGCAGAGAGAGCGCGAGAGGCTGCTGGAGAGAGCGCGAGAGGCTGCGAGAGAGAGCGCGAGAGGCTGCGAGAGAGAGGCGAGAGGCTGCGGAGAGAGCAGCGAGAGGCTGCGAGAGAGAGCGCGAGAGGCTGCGGAGAGAGACGAGAGGCTGCGAGAGAGAGCGCGAGAGGCTGCAGAGAGAGCGCGAGAGGCTGCGAGAGGCGCGAGAGGCTGCGAGAGAGCGAGAGGTTGCGAGAGAGAGCGCGAGAGGCTGCGGAGAGAGCGAGAGGCTGCGAGAGGCTGCGGAGAGCGGCGAGAGGCCGAGAGAGAGCGCGAGAGGCTGCGAGAGAGAGCGCGAGAGGCTGCGAGAGAGAGCGCGAGAGGCTGCGCAGAGAGAGCGCGAGAGGCTGCGAGAGAGAGCGCAGAGGCTGCGAGAGAGCGCGCGAGAGGCGGAGAGGCTGCGAGTAGAGAGCGGCGCAGAGGCTGCGCAGAGAGAGGGCGAGAGGCTGCCAGAGAGAGCGCGAGAGGCTGCGAGAGAGAGCGCGAGAGGCTGCGAGAGAGAGCGAGAGGCTGCGAGAGAGAGCGCGAGAGGCTGCGAGAGAGAGCGCGAGAGGCTGCTGAGAGAGAGCGCGAGAGGCTGCGAGAGAGAGCGCGAGAGGCTGCGAGAGAGAGCGCGAGAGGCTGCGTAGAGAGAGCGCGAGAGGCTGCGAGAGAGAGCGCGAGAGGCTGCGAGAGAGAGCGCGAGAGGCTGCGAGAGAGAGCGCGAGAGGCTGCGAGAGAGACGCGAGAGGCTGCGAGAGAGAGCGCGAGAGGCTGCGAGAGAGGCGAGAGGCTGCGAGAGAGGGCGAGAGGCTGCTAGAGAGGGCTGAGAGGCTGCGGAGAGCGCGAGAGAGCGAGGAGGCTGCGGAGAGAGCGCGAGGAGGCTGCGAGAGAGAGCGCGAGAGGCTGCGAGGAGAGAGCGCGAGAGGCTGCGAGCGAGAGCCAGAGGCTGCGAGAGGCTGCAGAGAGAGCGAGAGGCTGCGAGAGCAGAGCGAGAGGCTGCGAGACAAGCGAAGGCTGCGAGAGAGAAGCGAGCGAGGCGGAGAGAGAGTGCGAGCGAGCGAGAGGCGGAGAGAGTGCGAGCGAGCGAGAGGCGGAGAGAGACGACGAGCGAGCGGCGAGAGGCGGAGAGAGAGCGAGCGAGCGAGAGGCGGAGAGAGAGAGAGCGAGCGAGCGAGAGGCGGAGAGAGAGAGAGCGAGCGGAGCGTAGAGGCGGAGAGAGAGAGAGAGCGAGCTGTAGCGCAGAGGCGGAGAGAGAGAGAGAGCGAGCGCGAGGCGGAGAGGCAGGCGAGCGAGCGAGAGAGCGGAGAGACAGTGCGAGCGCGCGAGAGGCGGAGACAGTGCGAGCGAGCGCGAGGCGGAGAGACGTGCGAGCGAAAGGAGAGGCGGAGAGAGACAGCGCGAGCGAGCGAGAGGCGGGAGAGAGACAGAGCGAGCGAGCGAGAGGCGGAGAGACAGAGCGAGCGAAGCGAGAGAGGCGAGAGAGACAGAGCGCAGCGAAGCGAGAGGCGGGAGAGAGAGAGAGCGCAGGAAGGAGAGGCGTGAGAGAGAGCGAGCGAGAGGCGGAGCGAGAGAGAGCGAGCGGAGAGGCGGAGCGAGAGAGCGCGAGCGGGGAGCGGCGGAGAGAGAGAGCGAGCGCAGCGGCGGAGAGAGAGCGAGACGGAGAGCGCTGGAGAGAGAGAGAGCGGGCAGGCGGAGAGAGAGCGATCGAGAGGCGGAGAGAGCGAGATCGCAGAGGCGGAGAGAGAGAGACCGAGAGGCGGAGAGAGAGCGATCGTAGAGGCGGAGAGAGAGAGAGATTCAGAGCCGCAGAGAGAGCGGCAGAGAGAGGGAGCAGGCGAGCGAGGCGGAGAGAGAGAGACGGGAGGCGAGAGGCGGAGAGAGAGAGAGCGAGCAGAGGCGGAGAGAGAGAGAGCGAGCGAGAGGCGGAGAGAGAGCGAGCGAGAGAGAGTGCGAGAGGAGAGAGAGAGCAGAGACACGGAGAGGCGGAGAGAGAGAGAGCGAGAGCGAGAGCGGAGAGAGAGAGAGCGAGAGAGCGAGAGGCAGAGAGAGAGAGAGCGAGATCGAGAGAGCGAGACGGAGAGCGAGCGGCGAGCAGGCGGAGAGAGAGAGACGGCGAGCGAGGCGGAGCAGAGAGAGAGAGCGCACGAGAGGCGGAGAGAGACAGAGAGCGAGAGGCGAGGCAGAGAGAGAGAGAGCGAGGAGGCAGAGGCGGAGAGAGAGAGAGACGAGCAGAGACGAGAGGCGGAGAGAGAGAGATGCGAGCGACGAGAGAGAGAGAGAGCGAGAGGCGGAGAGAGAGAGAGCGAGCAGCGGAGGCGGAGCGAGAGAGCGAGCGAGAGGCGGAGAGAGAGAGAGCAGAGCGAGCGAGGCGCGAGAGAGAGCGAGCGAGACGGAGAGAGAGCAGAGCGAGCGGGGAGAGGGCGAGCAGCAGAGAGAGCGAGCGAGCGAGAGGCACGAGAGAGAGCGCAGCGAGAGGCGGAGAGAGAGAGAGCAGCGAGCGAGAGGCGTAGAGAGAGAGAGAG
The DNA here is from genome assembly GCF_036934945.1 of Oncorhynchus masou masou. Classification (NCBI taxonomy): domain Eukaryota; kingdom Metazoa; phylum Chordata; class Actinopteri; order Salmoniformes; family Salmonidae; genus Oncorhynchus; species Oncorhynchus masou. The sequence goes on along the minus strand of NW_027014861.1, from coordinate 6,789 downwards.
CGAGCGAGAGGCGGAGAGAGAGAGCAGACGAGAGAGAGAGGAGGCGGAGAGAGAGAGAGCGGGCGAGCGAGAGGCGCGAGAGAGAGACGAGCGAGCGCAGAGGCGAGAGAGAGAGAGACGAGCGAGCGAGACGAGAGAGAGAGAGCGAGCGAGGGAGCGGAGAGAGAGCAGAGAGCGAGAGAGCAGAGAGAGAGAGAGAGCGAGCGAGCAGAGGCGAGAGAGAGAGAGCGGAGCGAGCAGAGCGGAGAGGAGAGAGCGAGCGAGCGAGAGGGAGGAGAGAGAGCGAGCGAAGCGAGAGGCGGAGAGAGAGAGAGCGAGCGAGCAGAGGGAGGGAGAGAGCGAGCGAGCGAGAGGCGAGAGAGAGAGAGCGAGCGAGCAGAGGGAGGGAGAGAGCGAGCGAGCAGAGGCGAGGGAGAGAGCGAGCGAGCAGAGGGAGGGAGAGAGCGAGCGAGCAGAGGCGAGAGAGAGAGAGCGAGCGAGCGAGAGGGAGAGAGAGAGAGCGAGCGAGCAGAGGCGAGAGAGAGAGAGCGAGCGAGCGAGAGGCAGAGAGAGAGAGAGCGAGCGAGCAGAGAGCGAGAGAGAGAGAGAGCGAGCGAGCGAGAGCGCGAGAGAGAGAGAGCGGAGCGAGCGAGAGGCGAGAGAGAGAGAGCGAGCGGAGCGAGAGGCGGAGAGAGAGAGAGCGAGGCGAGAGAGAGGCGGAGAGAGAGAGAGACGAGCGAGAGAGGCGGAGAGAGAGAGCGAGAGAGCGAGCAGAGAGAGGCGAGAGAGGAGAGAGAGAGACGAGCGAGAGAGAGGCGAGAGAGCGAGAGAGGCGGAGAGAGCGAGAGCGAGGCGAGAGAGGCGGAGAGAGAGACGAGAGAGAGAGCGAGAGAGAGAGAGAGAGAGCGAGAGAGCGAGAGGCGGAGAGAGAGAGAGAGAGACGGAGGCAGAGAGAGAGAGAGACGGAGAGAGAGAGAGGCGAGAGGGAGAGAGCAGAGCGAGCGAGAGGCGGAGAGAGAGGCAGAGAGCGAGAGAGAGAGCGGAGAGAGAGAGAGCGAGCGAGAGAGAGGCAGAGAGAGAGAGAGAGACGAGAGGCGAGAGGCGGAGAGAGAGAGAGCGAGCGAGAGAGGAGGCAGAGAGAGAGAGCGAGAGAGAGAGAGAGAGAGGCGAGAGAGAGAGGCAGAGCGAGCGGAGAGAGAGAGGCGGAGAGAGAGAGAGCGAGCGAGAGAGAGAGAGAGAGAGCGAGAGAGAGAGAGAGAGGGAGAGCGAGAGGCGAGAGAGAGAGAGAGCAGAGCGAGAGGCGAGAGAGAGAGAGAGAGAGAGAGGCGGAGAGAGAGAGAGGCGAGCGAGAGGCGAGAGAGAGAGAGACGAGCGAGAGGCAGAGAGAGAGAGAGCGAGAGGCGGAGAGAGAGAGAGTCGAGCGAGAGAGAGAGCGCGAGCGAGAGAGAGCGAGCGAGAGAGAGAGCGGGCGAGAGAGAGAGGCGCAGAGGCGAGAGAGAGACGGAGAGCGAGAGAGAGAGACGACAGCGAGAGGCGGAGAGAGAGAGATCGAGAGCGCGAGAGAGAGAGAGAGAGGCGAGGCGAAGAAGGAGGCGGAGAGAGAGATCGAGAGGCAGAGAGAGAGAGACGAGCGAGGCGAGAGAGGAGAGAGAGCGAGCGAGACGGCAGAGAGAGAGAGAGAGACGGAGAGAGAGAGGCGAGAGAGAGAGAGAGACGAGAGGCGGAGAGAGAGACGAGAGAGGCGGAGAGAGAGAGATCGAGAGAGCGCGAGAGAGAGAGAGAGAGAGGCGGAGAGAGAGAGAGACGAGAGCGAGAGAGCAGAGAGAGAGCGAGCGAGAGGCGGAGAGAGAGAGCGAGCGAGACGGAGAGAGAGAGCGAGCGAGAGGCATGAGAGAGAGCGAGCGAGAGGCGGAGAGAGAGAGAGAGCGAGCGAGAGGCGGAGAGAGAGAGAGCGAGCGAGAGGCGGAGAGAGAGAGAGACGAGAGAGAGGCGGAGAGAGAGAGAGAGCAGAGCAGAGGCGGAGAGAGAGAGAGCGAGCGAGAGGCGAGAGAGAGAGCGAGCGAGACGGCGGAGAGAGCGAGCGAGAGCAGAGAGAGAGAGATCGAGAGGCGTGAGAGAGAGAGATCAGAGGCGAGAGAGAGAGAGCGAGCGAGAGGCAGAGAGAGAGAGAGCGAGCAGAGGCTGAGAGAGAGAGAGAGAGACGAGCGGCGGAGAGAGAGAGAGCGAGCGAGCGGAGAGAGAGAGATCGAGAGGCGGAGAGAGAGACGTAGAGAGCGGACGGAGAGAGCGATCGAGAGAGCGGCAGAGAGGCGATGAGAGGCAGAGAGAGCGAGCGAGAGGCGAGAGAGCGAGAGAGAGAGAGGGGAGAGAGAGAGGCGGAGAGAGAGAGAGAGAGCGAGAGGCGGAGAGAGAGAGAGAGAGCAGGCGGGAGAGCAGAGAGACGAGAGAGCGGCGGAGAGGGAGAGAGGCGAGCAAGAGAGGCGGAGAGAGAGAGAGAGCGAGAGCAGAGAGGCGGAGAGAGAGAGAGCAGAGCGAGAGAGCGGAGAGAGAGAGAGCGCAGCGAGAGGCGGAGAGAGAGAGCGAGCAGCAGAGGCGGAGAGAGAGAGAGCAGCGAGCGAAGAGGCGGAGAGAGAGAGCGAGAGCGAGAGAGGCGGAGAGAGAGCGAGAGAGAGGCGGGGAGAGAGAGAGAGAGAGCGAGCAGGAGGCGGAGAGAGAGAGAGCGAGCGAGGCGCAGAGGCGGAGAGAGCGAGAGAGAGAGAGAGGCGGAGAGAGAGAGAGAGAGCGAAGCGGAGAGGCGTGAGAGAGAGCGGCGAGCGAGAGGCGGAGAGAGAGAGAGCGAGGGAGCGAGAGGCGGAGAGAGAGAGAGCGAGCGAGCGGAGAGAGCGAGAGAGAGAGAGAGGAGCAGAGAGAGCGAGAGAGAGAGAGAGGCAAGAGAGAGGCGGAGGAGAGAGAGAGAGCGAGGAGAGGCGGAGAGAGAGAGAGCGGAGCGAGGAGGCGGGAGAGAGAGAGAGCGAGCGAGCGAGAGGCGGAGAGAGAGAGAGCGAGACGAGCAGAGGCGGAGAGCGAGAGAGCGGAGAGCAGAGAGGCGGAGAGAGAGAGAGAGCGAGCGAGCGAGAGGCAGAGAGAGAGAGCGAGCGAGACGAGAGGCGGAGAGAGAGAGAGCGAGCAGAGCAGAAGAGGCAGAGAGAGAGAGAGAGCGAGCGAGCGAGGAGGCGGAGAGAGAGAGAGCGAGCGAGCGAGAGGCGGAGAGAGAGAGATCGAGCGAGCGAAGAGGCGGAGAGAGAGAGATCGAGCGGAGAGGCGGGAGAGAGAGACGAGCGAGAGAGAGGCGGAGAGAGAGAGATCGAGAGGCGGAGAGAGAGAGAGCGAGAGGCGGAGAGAGAGAGATCGAGAGGCGGAGAGAGAGAGATCGAGAGGCGGAGAGAGAGAGACGAGGAGGCGGAGAGAGAGAGAGACGAGAGGCGGAGAGAGAGAGATCGGAGAGGCGGCAGAGAGAGGTCGAGAGAGGCGGAGAGAGCGGAGACGAGCGAGAGGCGGAGAGAGAGAGACGGGAGCGAGAGGCAGGAGAGAGAGATCGAGAGAGAGGCGAGAGAGAGAGATCGAGAGAGGCGAGAGAGAGAGAGAGCGAGAGAGAGAGAGGCGGAGAGAGAGAGAGAGCGAGAGGCGAGAGAGAGAGAGACGAGAGGCGGAGAGAGAGAGAGCGAGAGGCGGAGAGAGAGAGAGATCGAGAGGCGGAGAGAGAGAGACGAGAGGCGAGAGAGAGAGATCGAGAGGCGGAGAGAGAGAGACGAGAGGCGGAGAGAGAGAGATCGAGAGGCGGAGAGAGAGAGGCAGAGAAGACGCAAGAGAGAGAGGATGAGAAGAGAGAGAAGAGGCAGAGAGAGAGAGAGAGAGAAGAAGAAGAGAGAGAGAGAAGAGAGAGAAAGAGAGATGAATGAGGCGAGAGAGAGGAGGCGAGAGCGAGAGAGAGAGAGCGAGAGAGAGAGAGAGAGAGAGAGAGAGAGAGAGAGAGAGAGAGAGAGAGAGAGAGAGGCAGAGAGAGAGAGAGAGAGAGAGGCAGAGAGAGAGAGAGAGAGAGAGAGAGGGAGAGAGAGGCGAGAGGCAGAGAGAGAGAGGCAGAGAGAGGGAGGGAGAGAGAACGAGGCGAGGCGGAGGCGGCGAGAGAGAGCGTGAGAGGCGGGGCGGAGGCGAGAGAGAGAGAGAGAGAGGGGGGAGAGAGAGAGAGGCAGAGAGAGAGAGGCAGAGAGAGAATGGAGGAGAGAGAGGGAGGCGAGAGAGTGGGTGGAGGGAGAGGGAGTGGGTGGCAGTGAGGCGAGAGAGAGGCAGAGGCGAGGCAGAGGCAGAGGCAGAGAGAGAGCGAGACAGAGAGGCAGAGAGAGGCAGAGAGAGCGAGACGAGAGAGCGGAGAGAGAGAGAGCGAGCGAGAGGCGAGAGAGAGAGCGAGCGAGAGGCGGAGAGGGCAGAGAGCGAGCGAGAGGCGGAGAGAGAGCGAGCGAGCGGCGGAGAGAGGCTGAGAGAGAGCGACGGAGAGGATAGATCGAGAGGCGGAGAGAGAGAGATCGAGAGGCGGAGAGAGAGAGCGAGCGAGAGGCAGAGAGAGAGAGAGCGAGCGAGAGGCAGAGAGAGAGAGAGCGAGCGAGCGAGAGGCGAGAGAGAGAGAGAGCGAGCGAGAGAGCGGAGAGCGAGAGAGCGGCGGAGAGAGAGCGAGCGAGAGCGGAGAGAGAGGATCGAGAGGCGGAGAGAGAGCGAGCGAGAGGCTGAGAGAGAGAGCGAAAGCGAAAGCGAGAGGCGGAGAGAGCAGCGAGCGAGACGAGAGCGGAGAGAGAGAGAGCGAGCGAGCGAGAGGCGGAGAGAGAGAGAGAGCGAGCGGAGAGGCGGAGAGAGAGCGAAAGCGAGAGGCGTGAGAGGGTAGAGAGCGAGGAGGCGGAGAGAGAGAGAGAGATCGCAGAGGCGGAGAGAGAGAGCGAGGCGAGGAGGCGGAGAGAGAGAGATCGAGAGGCGTGGAGAGAGAGCGAGCGAGAGGCGTGAGAGAGAGAGAGAGAGCGGAGCGAGCGAGAAGGCGGAGAGAGAGAGAGGCGAGCGAGCGAGAGGCGGAGAGAGAGAGCGGAGCGAGCAGAGAGGCGGAGAGAGAGAGCGAGCGAGAGGCGGAGAGAGACGAGCGAGCGAGAGGCGGAGAGAGAGCGAGCAGAGAAGGCGGAGAGGCGGAGGAGAGCGGAGCGAGAGGCGGAGAGAGAGCGAGCGAGCGAGGGAGGCGGAGAGAGAGGCGAGCGAGACAGAGGCGGAGAGAGAGCGAGCGAGCGAGAGGCGGAGAGAGGAGAACGAGAGAGGCGGAGAGAGAGAGACGAGAGACGGAGAGAGAAGGCGGAGAGAGGCGGGAGAGAGAGGGAGAGGGGCGGAGAAGAGGCGGAGAGAGAAGGCGGCGGAGAGAGAGGGGCGAGGCGAGGCGGGGGGCGGGGGGGGCGGAGAAGGGGCGAGGCAGGCGAGGCGGAGAGAAGGCGGGAGAGGCGAGAGAGGCGGAGAAGAGAGGCGGAGAGAGAAGGCGGAGAGAGAGAGAGAGAAGTAGGAGAGAAGGCGGAGAGAAGAGACGGAGAAGAGGCGAAGGCGGAGAGAGAGAGGCGGAGAGAGAAGACGGGAGAGAGAGGTGGAGAGAGGCGGAGAGAGAGAGAAATGCAGGCGGAGAGAGAGAAAATCGAGAGAGAAGAAGACGGGCGAAGAGAGAGAAAGAGACGGAGAAGATGCGAGACGGAGAGACGGAAGAGGCGGGAGAGAGAGAAGAAGAGGAAGACGGAGAAGAGACGGAGAAGAGAAGAGGCGGAGAGAAAGGCGAAGGCCGGAGCGAGAGGCCGGAGAGACGGAGCGAGCGAGCGGCGGGAGAGAGGCCGGGCGAGCGAGAGGCGGAGAGAGCGAGCGAGCGAGAGGCGGAGAGCGAGCGAGCGAGAGGCGGAGAGAGCGAGCGAGCGAGAGGCGGAGAGAGCGAGCGAGCGAGAGGCGGAGAGAGCGAGCGAGCGAGAGGCGGAGAGAGCGAGCGAGCGAGAGGCGGAGAGCGAGCCAGCGAGAGGCGGAGAGAGCGAGCGAGCGAGAGGCGGAGAGAGCGAGCGAGCGAGCGGCGGAGAGCGAGCGAGGGAGAGAGCGAGCGAGCGGCAGAGAGAGCGAGCGAGAGGCAGAGAGAGCGAGCGAGAGGCAGAGAGAGCGAGCGAGAGGCAGAGAGAGCGAGCGAGAGGCAGAGAGAGCGAGCGAGCGAGCGGAAGAGAGAGCGAGCGAGAGGCAGAGAAAGCGAGCGAGCGAGAGGCAGAGAGAGCGAGCGAGAGGCAGAGAGAGCGGAAGAGAGAGGCAGAGAGAGCGAGCGAGAGGCAGAGAGCGGCGAGAGGCAGAGAGAGCGAGCGAGGAAGAGAGCGAGCGAGCGGCAGAGAGCGAAGAGCGAGAGGAAGAGAGAGCGAGCGAGAGGAAGAGAGAGCGAGCGAGCGGAAGAGAGGGCGAGGCAGAGAGAGCGAGAGAGCAGAGAGGACAGAGAGAGACAGAGGCAGAGAGAGAGGCAGAGAGGCAGAGAGGCAGAGAGAGCGAGAGGAAGCAGAGAGAGCGCGAGAGGCAGAGAGAGCGAGCAGCGGCAGAGAGCAGCAGAGAGAGAGAGAGAGAGAGAGCGTAGAGAGCGAGAGAGAGAGAGGCAGAGCGAGCCAGCGGCAGAGAGAGCAGAGCGAGCGGCAGAGAGAGAGACAGAGAGCGGCAGAGAGAGCGAGCGAGCGGCAGAGAGCGAGCGAGGAAGAGAGAGCGAGCAAGCGAGAGGCAGAGAGAGCGAGCGAGGAAGAGAGAGCG
>NW_027014860.1:0-12627 GCF_036934945.1 Oncorhynchus masou masou | reverse complement strand
AGCCTCTACCCCAAGCCCAACCCAGCCCTCTGCCCAATCCCAATCCAGCCTCTGCCCGATCCCAACCCAGCCTCTGCCCAATACCAATCCAGCCTCTACCCAACCCCAACCCAGACTCTACCTAATCCCAACACAAGCGTCTGCCCAGACCCAACACAGCTGCCACTCAGACCCAACCCAGCCTCACCAAACCCAACCCAGCCTCTACCCTGCCATCCCAACTCCACCTCTGCCCAATCCCAACCCAGTCTCTGCCCAATCCCAAACCCAGCCTCTACCCAATCCCCAGCCCAGCCTCTACCCAATCCCAATCCAGCCTCTACCTAATCCCAACCCCAGCCTCTACCCAATCCCAACCCAGCCTCTGCCCAATCCCAACCCAGCCTCTACCCAATCCCTACCCAGCCTCTACCCCCAACCCCTAACCTGACGGCCCCGGAACATTTAACTTGGGATCTACAAGCTGGGGCCCGATCTGGAAGTTTGGGAGAGTTAAACCATGGGGCTCTGTTGGCCCAAGTCAAACCTGATGGACTTCAACCCGCCCCAGCCCAGTCCTGCTGACTCGTGAGGCAGAGGTTTGGGAGCCAACGGCTCAGGCAGAGTAGGTGAAGACTAGGGGGTGTGGAGGCGGAAGGGACCTGCTCTCTCCTTGACCTAACCAGCACATACTGGGACACTGTGCTGTTATGAGGGTAAAGGGGATATGGAGGGTTACAGGTGGGATATGGAGGGGGATATGGAGGGGGGAGGTGGGATATGGAGGGGGAGGGACAGTGGAGGGGGAGGGGGGATATGGAGGGGGAGGGGGGATATGGAGGGGGAGGGTGGGATATGGAGGGGGAGGTGGGATATGGAGGAGGTTAAGGTGGGATATGGAGGGGAGGGGGACGTGGAGGGGGAGGTGGGACATGGAGGGAGGAGGGATATGGAGGGGGAGGGGGACATGGAGGGGGAGGGTGGGATATGGAGGGGGAGGTGGGATATGGAGAGGGAGGTGGGATATGGAGGGGGATATGGGATATGGAGGGGGAGGGTGGGATATGGAGGGGGAGGTGGGATATGGAGGGGGAGGTGGGATATGGAGGGTTATGGAGGGAGATAAGGGATATGGAGGGGTGAGGGGGGATATGGAGGGGTGAGGGGGATATGGAGGGTGAGGGGGATATGGAGGGTGAGGGAGTGTGGATATGGGGGAGTGAGGGGGATATGGAGGGGTGAGTGGGGATATGGAGGGGTGAGGGGGATATGGAGGGGTGAGGTGGAGATAGGATATGAGGGGTGAGGGGGATATGGAGGGGTGAGGGGGGATATGGAGGGGTGGGGTGAGGGGGATATGGAGGGGTGAGGGGGATATGGAGGGATGAGGGATATGGAGGGGATATGGAGGGGTGAGAGGGGATATGGAGGAGTGAGGGGGGATATGGAGGGTGAGGGGGATATGGAGGTGATATGGAGGGTGAGAGTGGATATGGAGGGTGAGGGGATATGGAGGGGTGAGGGGGGATATGGAGGGGTGAGGGGGATATGGAGGTGGGTGAGGCGGGATATGGAGGGTGAGGTGGGATATGGAGGGGTGAGGGGGGATATGGAGGGTGAGGGAGATTTGGAGGGTTGAGGGGGATATGGAGGGTGAGGGGGATATGGAGGGGTGAGGGGGATATGGAGGGGTGAGGTGAGATATGGAGGGAGTGGGGGGTAGAGGGGGATATGGGGGAGGTGAGGGGAGATGGAGGGTGAGGGGGATATGGAGTGGGGTGAGGTGGGATATGGAGGGATGAGGGGGATATGGAGGTGGGATATGGAGGGGTGAGGGGGGATATGGAGGGTGAGGGGGGATATGGAGGGGTGAGGGGGATATGGAGGGGGGATATGGAGGGGTGAGGGGGATATGGAGGGGTGAGGGGGATATGGAGGGGTGAGGGGGGATATGGAGGGTTGAGGGGGATATGGAGGGGTGAGTGGGGATATGGAGGGGTGAGGGGGATATGGAGGGTGTGAGGTGGGATATGGAGGGGTGAGGGGAGATATGGAGGGTTGAGGGGATATGGAGGGGTGAGGGGGATATGGAGGGGTGAGGGGGTATGGAGGGTGAGAGTGGAATATGGAGGGGTGAGGGGGATATGGAGGGGTGGGGTGAGGTGGGATATGGAGGGGATATGGAGGGGTGAAGGGGGATATGGAGGGGTGAGGGGGATATGGAGGGTGAGGTGGATATGGAGGGGTGAGTGGGGATATGGAGGGTGAGGGGGGATATGGAGGTGTGAGGGGGGATATGGAGGGGTGAGGGGGATATGGAGGGGTGAGGGGGATATGGAGGGGTGAGGGGGATATGGAGGGGTGAGGGGGATATGGAGGGTGAGAGTGGGATATGGAGGGGTGAGGGGGATATGGAGGGTGAGTGGGGAGATGGAGGGGTGAGGTGGATATGGAGGGGTGAGGGGGGATATGGAGGGGAGGTGGGATATGGAGGGGTGAGGGGGGATATGGAGGGGTGAGGTGGGATATGGAGGGGTGGAGGGGGGATATGTAGGGGTGAGGGGGGATATGGAGGGTGAGGTGGGATATGGAGGGGTGAGGGGGATATGGAGGGGTGGGGTGAGGTGGGATATGGAGGGGTGAGGTGGGATATGGAGGTGTGAAGTGAGTTGGGAATAAGGGAGGGGTGAGGTGGGACAGCGGGAGGAGTGAGGGGAGATATGGATGGGGTGCAGGGGGACAGGGAGGGGGATATGGATGGGTGAGGGGGATATGGAGGGGGATAGTATGGGTGAGGGGGGTGGGATATGGAGGGGTGAGAGGGGATATGGACCTGTGCACAGATGTGTTTCTGGTCCTATACATGTGTAAGAACAGTCATTCTATCCTTATGTCTAGCTTTTGCATGCAATTTTATTTATGGCCGAGTCTCTTCATGTATCAGCAAAGGTTTGAAGTGATGTCACTTGCAACTGTAACCAACTGCCAGTAAAAATGATGCTTGTAGTCACCGCCTAAAATGATTGTTATGAAATAGTTGATGAGAGGTATCATAGGCCATTATGGAGACCAGATCAGACCAGCTAAAAATGTTCTGATGTGACTTTGGGAACTTGGAACAAAACAAGCCTAACAAAGGAATCTCCTAATAAATGACCTCTGCTGTTCCAGTCATTGAAAACTCAGTGGAAAGGCTGAGTGTTCTGTTCATCACTCACTCTCTCTCATTCTTTGTTGTGGCATAGCAACCACAGTAACAACTATCCTATTACAGAGGGCTGTGAAAGTGTTCATCATGTCTTGGGACCCCAGAGTCACTGGAGCATTTAACCATGGAGCTATAGCTGAGGCCCAGCCCCCTATCCCCTGCCTGACAGCCTCCGGAGCATTTAACCATGGAGCTATAGCTGAGGCCCAGCCCTCAATCCCAACCCAGCCTCTGCCCAATCCCAACCCAGCCTCTGCCCAATCCCATCCCAGCTCTCTGCCCAATCCCAACCCAGCCTCTGCCTAATCCCAACCTAGATCCTGCTCCAATCCCAACCAGACTCTGCCCAATCCCAACCCAGCCTCTGCCTAATCCCAACCCAGCTCTACCAAATCCCAACACAGCCTCTACCCCAACCCATCCTCCACCCAATCCCAACCCAGCCTCTGCCCAATCCAGCCTCTACCCAATCCCAACCCAGCTCTAACACAACCCCAACCCAGCCTCTACCTAATCCCAAACAGCCTCTACCTAATCCCAACCCAGCCTCTGCCCAACCCAAAACAGCCTCTACCTAATCCCAACTCCAGCCTCTACCCAACCCCCAACCCAGCCTCTACCCAATCCCAACACAGCCTCTACCCAAACCCAACCCAGCATATACCCAAACCCAACCCAGCCCTACCCAATCCCAAACCCAGCCTCTACCCAATCCCAACCCAGCATATACCCAAACCCAACCCAGCCTCTACCCAATCCCAACCCATCCTCTACCCCAATCCCAACCCAGCCTCTTCCCAATCCCAACCCAGCCTCTGCCCAATCCAGCCTCTACCCAATCCCAACCCAGCTTACACAAACCCCAAAACCAGCTCTACCCAATCCCAAAACAGCCTCTACCTAATCCCAACCCAGCCTCTGCCCAATCCCAAACAGCCTCTACCCAATCCCAACCCAGCCTCTACCCAACCCCAACCCAGCCTCTACCCAATCCCAACACAGCCTCTACCTAAACCCAACTCAGCATATACCCAAACCCAACCTTAGCCTCTACCCAACCCAACCCAGCCTCTACCCAATCCCAAACCCAGCCTCTGCCCATCCCAACCCAGCCTCTACCCAATCCCAACCCATTCGCTCTACCCCAACCCCAACCCAGCCTCTACCCAATCCCAAACCCAGCCTCTAATCCAATCCAAACCCAGCCTCTAATCCAACCCCAAACTCCAGCCTCTAATCCAACCCCAACCCAGCCTCTAGCCAATCCCAACCCAGCATTTCCTAATCCCAACCCAGCCTCTGCCCAATCCTAAGGCAGCCTTTACCCAATCCTAAATTTGTGCTTCTACCCAACCCCAACCCAGCCTCTAGCCAATCCCAACCTAGTTCTACCTAATCCCAACCCAGCCTCTGCCCAATCCCAACCCAGTCTCTACCCAATCCCAACCCAGCCTCTACCTAATCCCAACCCAGCCCACTCAATCCCAACCCAGCCTCTACCCAACCCCAACCCAGTCTCTATCTAATCCCAACCCAGCCTCTAACTAATCCCAACCCAGCTCTAACTAATCCCAACCCAGCCTCTAACTAACTTAAACCTGCCTCTACCCAATCCAAACCCAGCCTCTACCCAATCCAAACCTAGCCTCACCCAATCCCCCACCACCTCACCCAATCCCTACCCAGCTCTACCCAACCCCAACCCAGTCTCTACCCAACCCCAACCCAGCTCTCTACCTAATCCCAACCCAGCTCTACAATTCTAACTTATTCTTTACGAATCTTTACCAGTTTCTTGCAGTCAATCTTAACACTAAATCAGTCTTTTACTTAATTCTAATTCCAGTTTCTACTATCTCTAATTCCAGTTTTTACTAATCTCTAAATTTGAAGCTTTGTTGTTGCATCTTCTAAATTTGCTTTGCTTAATCCCAACCCAGCCTCTACCCAATCCCAACCCAGCCTCTACCTAATCCCAACCCAGTCTCTACCTAATCCCAACCCAGCCTCTACCTAATCCCAACCCAGCCTCTAACTAATCCCAACCCAGCCTCTACCCAATCCCAACCCAGCCTCTACCTAATCCCAACCCAGCCTCTACCCAATCCCAACCCAGCCTCTACCCAATCCCTACCCAGCCTCTACCTCATCCCAACCCAGCCTCTACCCAATCCCAACCCAGCCTCTACCTAATCCCAACCCAGCCTCTACCTAATCCCAACCCAGCCTCTACCTAATCCCAACCCAGCCTCTACCCAATCCCAACCCAGCCTCTACCCAATCCCAACCCAGCCTCTACCCAATCCCAACCCAGCCTCTACCTAATCCCAACCCAGCCTCTACCCAATCCCAACCCAGCCTCTACCCAATCCCAACCCAGCCTCTACCTAATCCCAACCCAGCCTCTACCTAATCCCAACCCAGCCTCTACCCAATCCCAACCCAGTCTCTACCTAATCCCAACCCAGCCTCTACCTAATCCCAACCCAGCCTCTACCCAATCCCAACCCAGCCTCTACATAATCCCAACCCAGCCTCTACCTAATCCCAACCCAGCCTCTACCCAATCCCAACCCAGCCTCTACCAATCCCAACCCAGCCTCTACCCAATCCCAACCCAGCCTCTACCCAATCCCAACCCAGCCTCTACCCAATCCCAACCCAGCCTCTACCCAATCCCAACCCAGCCTCTACCCAATCCCAACCCAGCCTCTACCCAATCCCAACCCAGCCTCTACCCAATCCCAACCCAGCCTCTACCCAATCCCAACCCAGCCTCTACCCAATCCCAACCCAGCCTCTACCCAATCCCAACCCAGCCTCTACCCAATCCCAACCCAGCCTCTACCCAATCCCAACCCAGCCTCTACCCAATCCCAACCCAGCCTCTACCTAATCCCAACCCAGCCTCTACCTAATCCCAACCCAGCCTCTACCCAATCCCAACCCAGCCTCTACCTAATCCCAACCCAGCCTCTACCTAATCCCAACCCAGCCTCTACCCAATCCCAACCCAGCCTCTACCCAATCCCAACCCAGCCTCTACCCAATCCCAACCCAGCCTCTACCCAATCTCAACCCAGCCTCTACCTAATCCCAACCCAGCCTCTACCCAATCCCAACCCAGCCTCTACCTCAATCCCAACCCAGCCTCTACCCAATCCCAACCCAGCCTCTACCCAATCCCAACCCAGCCTCTACCCAATCCCAACCCAGCCTCTACCCAATCCCAACCCAGCCTCTACCCAATCCCAACCCAGCCTCTACCCAATCCCAACCAGCCTCTACCCAATCCCAACCCAGCCTCTACCTAATCCCAACCCAGCCTCTACCCAATCCCAACCCAGCCTCTACCCAACCCCAACCCAGCCTCTACCCAATCCCAACCCAGCCTCTAACCCAATCCCAACCCAGCCTCTAATCCAACCCCAACCCAGCCTCTAATCCAACCCCAACCCAGCCTCTAGCCAATCCCAACCCAGCCTCTACCTAATCCCAACCCAGCCTCTGCCCAATCCCAACGCAGCCTCTACCCAATCCCAACCCAGCCTCTACCCAATCCCCAACCCAGCCTCTAGCCAATCCCAACCCAGCCTCTACCTAATCCCAACCCAGCCTCTGCCCAATCCCAACCCAGCCTCTACCCAATCCCAACCCAGCCTCTACCTAATCCCAACCCAGCCTCTACCTAATCCCAACCCAGCCTCTACCCAACCCCAACCCAGTCTCTACCTAATCCCAACCCAGCCTCTACCTAATCCCAACCCAGCCTCTACCCAATCCCAACCCAGCCTCTACCTAATCCCAACCCAGCCTCTACCCAATCCAAACCCAGCCTCTACCCAATCCAAACCCAGCCTCTACCCAATCCCTACCCAGCCTCTACCCAATCCCTACCCAGCCTCTACCCAACCCCAACCCAGCCTCTACCCAACCCCAACCCAGCCTCTACCTAATCCCAACCCAGCCTCTACCTAATCCCAACCCAGCCTCTACCCAATCCCAACCCAGCCTCTACCGAACCCCAACACCAACCCAGTCTCTACCTAATCCCAACCCAGCCTCTACCTCATCCCAACCCAGCCTCTACCCAATCCCAACCCAGCCTCTACCCAATCCCAACCCAGCCTCTACCCAATCCCAACCCAGCCTCTACCCAATCCAACCAGCTCACCAATCCCAACCCAGCTCTACCTAATCCCAACCCAGCCTCTACCTCATCCCAACCCAGCCTCTACCCAATCCCAACCCAGCCTCTACCCAATCCCAACCCAGCCTCTACCCAATCCCAACCCAGCCTCTACCTAATCCCAACCCAGCCTCTACCCAATCCCAACCCAGCCTCTACCCAATCCCAACCCAGCCTCTACCCAATCCCAACCCAGCCTCTACCTAATCCCAACCCAGCCTCTACCTAATCCCAACCCAGCCTCTACCCAATCCCAACCCAGCCTCTACCTAATCCCAACCCAGCCTCTACCAAATCCCAACCCAGCCTCTGCCCAACCCCAACCCAGCCTCTACATAATCCCAACCCAGCCTCTACCTCATCCCAACCCAGCCTCTACCCAATCCCAACCCAGGCTCTACCCAATCTCAACCCAGCCTCTACCCAATCCCAACCCAGCCTCTACCCAACCCCAAACCAGCCTCTACATAATCCCAACCCAGTCTCTACCTCATCCCAACCCAGCCTCTACCCAATCCCAACCCAGTCTCTACCCAATCCCAACCCATCCTCTACCCAATCCCAACCCAGTCTCTACCCAATCCCAACCCAGTCTCTACCCAATCCCTACCCAGCCTCTACCCAACCCCAACCCAGCCTCTACCCAACCCCAACCCAGCCTCTACCCAACCCCAACCCAGCCTCTACCCATCCCCAACCCAGCCTCTACCCAATCCCAACCCAGCCTCTACCTAATCCCAACCCAGCCTCTACCCAATCCCAACCCAGTCTCTACCCAATCCCAACCCAGCCTCTACCCAATCCCAACTCAGACTCTACCTAATCCCAACCCAGCTTCTACCTAATCCCAACCCAGCCTCTACCCAATCCCAACCCAGCCTCTACCCAATCCCTACCCAGCCTCTACCCCAACCCTAACCTGACGGCCCTGGAACATTTAACTTGGGATCTACAAGCTGTGGCCCGATCTGGAAGTTTGGGAGAGTTAAACCATGGGGCTCTGTTGGCCCAAGTCAAACCTGATGGACTCAACCCGGCCCCAACCCAGTCCTGCTGATCAGAGGCAGAGGTTTGGGGAGCCACGGTCTGTAAGAGTAGGTGAAGACTAGGGGTGTGGAGGCGGAAGGGACCTGCTCTCTCCTTGACCTAACCAGCACATACTGACACTGTAATGTTATAGGGGTAAGGGGAATATGGAGGGTTAAGGTGGGATATGGAGGGGGATATGGAGGGGAGGTGGGATATGGAGGGGAGGTGGGATATGGAGGGTTAAGGTGGGATATGGAGGGGGAGGGGGATATGGAGGGGGAGGTGGGATATGGAGGGGGAGGGGTGGGATATGGAGGGTGAGTGGGATATGGAGGTATGGGTTATGGAGGGGTGATGTGGGATATGGAGGGGTGAGGGGGATATGGAGGGGTGAGGGCGGGATATGGAGGGATGAGGGCGAGTATGGGATATGGAGGTGTGAAGGGGGATATGGAGGGGTGAAGGGGGATATGGAGGGGTGAGGGGATATGGAGGGTGAGGGGGATATGGAGGTGAGAGGCTGGAGGTGAGGGGGATATGGAGGGGTGAGGGGGATATGGAGGGGGGATGAGTGGGAGTATGGAGGGGTGAGGGGGATATGGAGGGTGAGGGGGGATATGGAGGTGAGGGATATGGAGGGGTGAAGGGGGATATGGAGGGGTGAGGGATATGGAGGGGTGAGGGTGGGATATGGAGGTGATATGGGATGAGGAGGGGTGAGGGGATATGGAGGGGTGAGGAGAGATATGGAGGGTGAGGGGGATATGGAGGGGTGAGGGGGATATGGAGGGGTGAGGGGGATATGGAGGGGTGAGGGGAGATATGGAGGTGATATGGAGGGGTGAGGGGGATATGGAGGTGATGGAGGGAGGGGTGATATGGAGGGGAGGGGGGATATGGAGGGGTGAGGGGGATATGAGGGTGAGGGGGGATATGGAGGGGGTGAGTATGGAGGGGTGAGGGGGATATGGAGGGGTGAGGGGGATATGGAGGGGTGAGGGGGGATATGGAGGGTGAGGGGGATGAGGGTGAGGGATGGAGGTGAGGGGATATGGAGGGGTGAGGGGGGATATGGAGGGGTGAGGGGGATATGGAGGGGTGAGGGGAGATATGGAGGGGGTGAGGGGGGATATGGAGGTGAGGGTGAGGGGGATATGGAGGGGTGAGGGGGATATGGAGGAGGGGGAGGGAGGATATGGAGGGTGAGGGGGATATGGAGGGGGTGAGGGGGGATATGGAGGGGTGAGGGGGATATGGGAGGGGTGAGGGGAGATATGGAGGGGTGAGGGGATATGGAGGGGTGAGGGGGATATGGAGGGTGAGGGGGGATATGGAGGGGTGAGGGGGGGGATATGGAGGGTGAGGGGATATGGAGGGGTGAGGGGGATATGGAGGGGTGAGGGGAGATATGGAGGGGTGAGGGGGATATGGAGGGGTGAGGGGAGATATGGAGGGGTGAGGGGGATATGGAGGGGTGAGTGGAGATATGGAGGGGTGATATGGAGGGTGAGAGGGGGGGATATGGAGGGAGTGAGGTGGAGGGAGTGAGGGAGGGATATGGAGGGTGAGGGGGGATATGGAGGGGTGAGGGGAGAGGGTGAGGGGGATATGGAGGGGTGAGGGGATATGGAGGGGTGAGGGGGGATATGGAGGGGTGAGGGGGATATGGAGGGTGAGGGGGATATGGAGGGGTGAGGGGGATATGGAGGGGTAGGGGATGGAGGAGTGAGGGGATATGGAGGGGTGAGGGTGATATGGAGGGTGAGGGGAGGGATGTGGAGGGTGAGGCGGGGAGTGATGGAGGGGTGAGTGGATATGGAGGGATAAGGGGGATATGGGATATGGAGGGGAGGGGGTTATGGAGGAGTGAGGAGGGATATGGAGGAGTGGGGTGAGGGGGATATGGGAGGTGTGAGGTGAGTTGGGAATATGGATGGGTGAGGTGGGATATGGAGGAGTGAGGGGAGATATGGATGGGTGAGGGGGATATGGAGGGGTGAGGGGGATATGGAGGGGTGAGTAGTGATATGGAGGGTTTGAGGGGGGATATGGAGGTGTGAGGTGAGTTGGGAGATATGGATGGGTGAGGGGGATATGGAGGGGGATATGGAGGGGTGAGGGGGGATATGGAGGGGTGAGGGGGATATGGAGGGGGGATATGGAGGGGTGAGGGGGATATGGAGGGTTGAGGTGGATATGGAGGGTGTGAGGTGAGGGGGATATGGAGGGGTGAGTTGGGATATGGAGGGTGGGGATATGGAGGTGGTGAGGTTGGGATATGGAGGGTGAGGGGATATGGAGGGTGAGGGGATATGGATGGGTGAGGGGGGATATGGAGGGGTGAGGGGGGATATGGAGGGTGAGGTGGATATGGAGGGGGAGGAAGGATAATCACCTCTGGTCTTCTGATACCATAAATATCCTTCTGGCTGCTTTAATATGTGTTGGTGTGACAAGAGACATTGAAAAGACTGTCAAGTACCTTGAAGAGATGAGGTAGGAAGAGAAAGGGAGAAGGAGTGAGAAGGAGGGAGAAGGAGGTAGAGGGAGAAAAAGGGAGAGATGGTGAGAAACAGGGAGGGGGAGAGAGAGGTAGAGGGAGTGAGAGCGAGAGAGGGAAGGAAGGAAGGAAGAAAAGAGGAAAGGAGGGAGGGGCGCGAGGGAAGGGAGAGAGAGGAGGACTGGGGGGTAGAGGGAGGGAAAGAGGAGGCAGAGAGAGAGAGAGAGAAAGGGAGAGTGAGAAAAATGGAGAGAGATAAAGGGAGAGAGGTAACGGGAGTCAGGTAGAGTACAGGGTGTGTAGGGCTGACTAGAGAGAGAGATAACGGGAGTCAGGTAGAGTACAGGGTGTGTTGGGCTGGTTAGAGAGAGATAACGGGAGTTAGGTAGAGTACAGGGTGTGTTGGGCTGGTTAGAGAGAGATAACGGGAGTTAGGTAGAGTACTTGGTGTGTAGGGCTTGTTAGAGAGATAAATGGGGTCAGGTAGAGTACTTGGTGTGTAGGGCTTGTTAGAGAGATAAATGGGGTCAGGTAGAGTACAGGGTGTGTTGGGCTGACGAGAGAGAGAGAGATTGAGAATCGATGTGGATGTCGCCTGTAATCCATGGCTTCTGGTTGGGAAATGTACGTACGGTCACTGTGGGGACAACGTCGTCGATGCACTTATTGATGAAGCCGATGACTGAGGTGGTGTACTCCTCAATGCCATTGGATGAATCCCAGAACATATTCCAGTCTGTGCTAGAAACACAGTCCTGTAGCGTAGCATCCGCGTCATCTGACCACTTCAGTATCGAGTGAGTCACTGGTACTTCCTGCTTTAGGTTTTGCTTGTCAGCAGGAAGATAGGATTATGGTCAGATCTCCCAAATGGAGGGCGAGGAAGAGATTCGTATGTGTCTCTGTGTGTGGTGTAAAAGTGGTCAGTGTTATTCTAGTCGGACAGTGGATGAAAGTGTAGTCGTCGAGTCTGAGTGTAGTTATTTGGGATTAAATATGTGATCTAACTGCACCACAATTCAACGTAATAAGGTTGATAGTGTAGTTTATCAACGTAATCAGACCAATTATTTCAACTAAATTTACCTTTGACTATATTTAACTTGTTGTCTTAAGAAAAACATTTAAAACTTCTTCCACTACCACAGAAATACTTGTAAAGAGTTAAAGCAAGGAAAATGACCAGCTAGTTAATAAATAGTATTTGAAAATATAACTTCAAAACAGCGATGTACAGGGTGACAGATACTTATGTACTTAAAAAAAATACAATGTGATTTTCTGGATTTTTGTTTTAGATTCCGCCTCTCACAGTTGAAGGGTACCTATGATAAAAATTACAGACCTCTACATGCTTTGTAAGTAGGAAAACCTGCAAAATCGGCAGTGTATCGAATACTTGTTCTCCCCACTTTATATTGTGGTCGTCTTTGAATTCTGGGACTTTATTTTTTCGAAATCTGTTTGTGTAAATAGGTTAAATCTCAGTTGTTCCACTCCACATTGCAATCCACTTTCACAACTGGAATACAATGACTGCACAAGAGGCAGGAGTTCCGGTTTTCAATTTTCTCCTGATAGAATATCCACTTATCACCACGTTCAGACCACATAATAGGGCAACAATATGTGATTATACATATATTAAACTAACCACAAAATATCATATTGTTAATCTGCATAATTTAAATCTAACATTAATTTGCATGAGGCAGTCTACTT
>NW_027014859.1:0-12631 GCF_036934945.1 Oncorhynchus masou masou | reverse complement strand
GGGGCCTGGCCTTCACAATGACTTCACTACTAACAGGGACACTGCTGCAGGGGCCTGGCCTTCACAATGACTTCACTACTAACAGGGACACTGCTCCAGGGGCCTGGCCTTCACAATGACTTCACTACTAACAGGGACACTGCTGCAGGGGCCTGGCCTTCACAATGACTTCACTACTAACAGGGACACTGCTGCAGGGGCTTGGCCTTCACAATGACTTCACTACTAACAGGGACACTGCTCCAGGGGCTTGGCCTTCACAATGACTTCACTACTAACAGGGACACTGCTGTAGGGGTTTGGCCTTCACAATGACTTCACTACTAACAGGGACACTGCTGCAGGGGCTTGGCCTTCACAATGAATTCACTACTAACAGGGACACTGCTCCAGGGGCTTGGCCTTCACAATGACTTCACTACTAACAGGGACACTGCTGCAGGGGCCTGGCCTTCACAATGACTTCACTACTAACAGGGACACTGCTGCAGGGGCCTGGCCTTCACAATGACTTCACTACTAACAGGGACACTGCTGCAGGGGCCTGGCCTTCACAATGACTTCACTACTAACAGGGACACTGCTGCAGGGGCCTGGCCTTCACAATGACTTCACTACTAACAGGGACACTGCTGCAGGGGCTTGGCCTTCACAATGACTTCACTACTAACAGGGACACTGCTGCAGGGGCCTGGCCTTCACAATGACTTCACTACTAACAGGGACACTGCTCCAGGGGCTTGGCCTTCACAATGACTTCACTACTAACAGGGACACTGCTCCAGGGGTTTGGACTAGTCACCGAAAGGCTTGCACAGATCGAATCCACAGACACTGACAAGTGTAGGGATTTGGCCTTCACATTGACTTCACTACTGAACAGGGACAGTTAGCCGCAGCGGTTTGGCCTACACCAGTTGACCTCACTGCTCACAGGCCGTCACTGCTAAAATAGGGATTTGGCCTTCACACTGACTTGCCTACGTTAACAAGAACAACATGCTCCAGGGGCTTGGCCTTCACAAAGACTTCACTATAAACAGGGCTGAGTCTCAAATGGCACCCTATTCCCTATATAGTGCACTACTTTTGACCAGAGTCCCATAGAACCCTATTCCCTACATAGTGCACTACTTTTGACCAGAGCCCTATAGAACCCTATTCCCTATATAGTGCACTACTTTTGACCAGAGCCCTATAGAACCCTATTCCCTATATAGTGGCACTACTTTTGACCAGAACCCTATAGAACCCTATTCCCTATATAGTGCACTACTTTCACCAGGGCCCATAGGGATCTGATCAATAGAAAGTTAACACAATAGAAGTGTCAGTTCATGCTATAGGTTTTCTCCTACGTTAGTTACCTCCAAATAGTACAGCTGTGTCTATCGCCTGTGTGTTATTGTATGTTACTGTATGTTACTGTATGCTCTTGTATGTTACTGTATGTTATTGTATGTTATTGTATGTTACTGTATGTTACTGTATGTTATTGTATGTTACTGTATGTTACTGTATGTTATTGTATGTTATTGTATGTTATTGTATGTTACTGTATGTTATTGTATGCTACTGTATGTTACTGTATGTTATTGTATGTTACTGTATGTTACTGTATGTTATTGTATGTTATTGTATGTTACTGTATGTTATTGCATGTTATTGTATGTTATTGTATGTTATTGTATGTTACTGTATGTTACTGTATGTTATTGTATGTTACTGTATGTTATTGTATGTTATTGTATGTTATTGTATGTTAATGTATGTTATTGTATGTTACTGTATGTTATTGTATGTTATTGTATGTTACTGTATGTTATTGTATGTTACTGTATGTTATTGTATGTTACTGTATGTTACTGTATGTTATTGTATGTTACTGCATGATTGTAAAAAGATATATTAGTAGATTCACCTGTTATAAATATTCAGTGGGTCTTTCATGTTTTGTTTGTTTAGTTGTTTTCTTATTGCGGCACCAGAATTAAGACAAATAAGAACTTTTCAAAAGGATACTGCTTGTCAGAGTTCCCCAGAGAAACCAGGATATAGAGTCTGTAGAAGCAAAGGTGGTAACTAGCTGAGCAGCTACTGCTATGCACCAATCCAGTAGTGTGTCTGTGAAAAGTAGCTGAAGGGAATACATAGATGTACATTGGCCTTGAAATCCCATGGAGGAAATAAAGAAATTAACCCCACTTCTGAACTTCAGTAAGGGTCATCACAGCAAGGGGGAAAACAACTTTTGTCATAAAAGATTCAGCAGGAACCCCTTGGAAAACACACTGTGTTCTTCAAGGTTATGTTCTAGGGGGAAGGGCTGAAACATGAGATGTTTCAGGTTATGCTCCTAGATGTGTGTGTGTGTGTGTGTGTGTGTGTGTGTGTGTGTGTGTGTGTGTGTGTGTGTGTGTGTGTGTGGATGCACATTGTTTGTATTTATTTATTTCCCACTGTGCATCACTGTAAGTGCCGTTGACTACAGAATAGTCAGTAGAGAACAATAACCAGGGCTTGCGGTCCAAACAGTGAAAAGACACGTCTCGTCCACTTACCCTCGCCTTATGCCCTCGTCCACTTACCCTCGCCTTATGCCCTCGTCCACTTACCTCGCCTTATGCCTCGTCTACTTCTACCCTTCGCCTTATGCCCTCGCCCACTTACCCTCGCCTTATGCCTCGTCACTTACCCTCGCTTTATGCCCTCGTCCACTTACCCTCGCCTTATGCCCTCGTCCACTTTCCTTGCCTTATGCCCTCGTCCACTTACCCTTGCCTTATGCTCCTGTCTACTTACCCTCGCCTTATGCCCTTGGGGGAATCACGCCATCTTGGAGGGCGGTCCAAAGGATTAGCCAAGCAAGGAAGTTTGCAACGTAGTTTCTCCCTCAGCCCTCGCTTTTAGTCGGCTTTGCAAGTGTATAATAATGTTCACTTCGGGAGCCTGAAATCCCCCATAATTCAATAATACATCCGCTTAAGAAAAGTCAGTGAAAACTTACAACCTTAACATCAATATGGAGAAGTCAATATACAAGTGTAAGTAAAAACAAATGTAAATAAGATAGAAATGGTGCCACAATGAACATGACGGCACAAACACGCCTCTTCAAGTTAAAAAGTAAATATGTTTTTGATTGGTTATTTTTTGGGAAATTTTAGAAATGAAACATTTCCCTCCTTCTTCAGTTCCAGCTAGGCAGGCTAAAGTTAGATAGCTAATTCATTTACTAGCTGTCGTACAGCAGGTTTATATTAATAATATGTTGAATATCAGTAGACATGCACTCATATTTGACTGTAGTGCATAAAGCACCACAAGCTACCGGTAAATACTGGGACAATATTCATTGTGGGATGAACGAGAGTGACCAATTTCCGGGTAAGGGTGGTCCATTTAAAACCTCTTGGGCTAGGTGGGGCGCTAGTGACCCACCTCGCCAACATCTGGTGAAACTGCAGAGCGCAAAATTCAAAATACAAAATCGTAATATCAAAAATTCATGAAAATAAGGCGGCTAAAACATCGTTAAAAAGCTTAACTTCTTTGTCAGATTTCAAAAGGCTTTACGGCGAAAGCATACAATGCGATTATCTGAGGACAGCGCTCTACGATACAAAATCATTAAAAACATTTTGCAAAAACCAGCAGAGGCGTCACAAAAGTCAGAAATAGCGATAAAATAAATCACTTACCTTTGAAGATCTTCCTCTATTTGCAATCTCAAGGGTCCCAGCTACTCAACAAATGGTCATTTTGTTCGATAAAGTCCTTATTTATATCCCAAAAAAGTCAGTTTAGTTGGCGCGTTTGATTCAGTAATCCACCCGTTCCAGTCATTCAACATGCAGACAGAGCAATCCCAAAAGTTACCAATAAACTTCGTCCAACAATGTTTCTAATCAATCCTCAGGTACCCTAATATGTAAATAAACAATACAATTTAAGACGGAGAATAGTATGTTCATTACCGGAGATAAATAACAAAGTGCGCGCACCACAAGACTACAGTCAAAATAAGAGCCACCTAGAAAATCTACATTCTAGCTCATTTGTCAAAAATCAAGCCTGAAACCCTTTCTAAAGACTGTTGACATCTAGTGGAAGCCATAGGAACTGCAATCTGTGAGGATTTCCTTTGAATTTCCCATAGACAAGCCTTTTCAATGGGTGATGACCTCAAAAAAAAATCTGTATGGATTCTCCTCGGGTTTTCACCTCAGTTCTGTTATACTCACAGACATTATTTTAACAGTTTTAGAAATGTCAGTCTTGTCTATCCAATACTACCATTATATGCATATTCTAGCTTCTGGGCCTGAGTAACAGGCAGTTTACTTTGGGCACGTCAGACATCCGAACTTCCGAATACTGCCCCCTAGCCTTAAGACGTTTAAAAAAATCATTCCTTCCTCCGTCGCTCTTTGCCCTACAAGTGTATACTCGTCAGACGTCATGATACGTCATCAGAAGTGTTCACTTAATTTGAGGGCAGAGGGGATAGGGTGTGTCTTTTAAGTGTTTGGACCACAGACCAGGCGTGAGACTTCTCCATCCCTCCTCTTCTCCTCCTCCTCCTCCTCTCCTCTCCTATTCTCATCTCCTCCCTCTCTCTCTCCTCTCCTCTCCTCTCCTCTCCTCTCCTCCTCTCCTCCTCTCTCTCCTCTCCGTCTCCTCTCCACTCCTATTCTCCTCTCCTCCTCTCGTCTTCTCCCTCCCTCTCCTCCTCTCCTCCTCTCCCTCTCCTCTCCTATCTCCTCTCCTCTCCTTTTCTCCTCTTCTCCTCCTCTCCTATTCTCCTCTCCTCCTTTCCTCTTCTCCTCATCTCCTCTCTACCTCTCTCCTCTCCTCTCTCCATTCCTATCTCCTCTCCTCTCCTCCTCTTCTCCTCCTCTCCTCCTCATCTCCTCATCTTCTCCTCACTCCTATTCTCCTCTCCTATCCTCCTCTCCTATTCTCCTCTCCTCCTCTCTTCTCCTTTCCTCATCTCCTATCTTCCTCTCCTCTCCTCTGCTTTCCTCTTCTCCTCTCCTCCTCTCCACTCCTATACTCCTCTCCTCTCCTTTTCTTCCTCCTCTCCTCCTCTCCTCCTATCCTCCTCCCTCTCCTCCTTCTCCACACTCCTATTCTCCTCTCATCGCCTCCTCTCCTATTCTCCTCTCCTCCTTTCCTCTTCTCCTCCTCCTCCACACTCCTATTCTCCTCTCCTATCCTCCACTCCTATTCTCCTCTTCTCCTCTCTCTCTCCTCTTCTCCTCCTCCTCCAAACTCCTCTCCTATCCTCCTCTCTTATTCTCCTCTCCTCCTTTCCTCTTCTCCTCTGCTCCTCCTCCTCCTCTCCACTCCTATTCTCCTCTCCTATCCTCCTCTCCTATTCTCCTCTCCTCCTCTTCACCTCTCCTCCTCTCCATTCCTATACTCCTCTCCTCTCTCCTTTTCTCCTCTTCTCCTCCTCTCCTCCTCATCTCCTCATCCCCTCCTCTCCTCCTCCTCTCCACTCCTATTCTCCTCTACTATCCTCCTCTCCTATTCTCCTCTCCTCCTCTCTTCTCCTCTCCTCCTCTCCTATCTTCCTCTCCTCTCCTCTCCTTTCCTCCTCTACTCTCCTCCTCTCCACTCCTATACTCCTCTCCTCTCCTTTTCTCCTCTTCTCCTCCTCTCCTCCTCCTCTCCACTCCTATACTCCTCTCCTCTCCTTTTCTCCTCTTCTCATCCTCTCCTCCCCCTCTCCACTCCTATACTCCTCTCGTCTCCCTTTTCTCATCTTCTCCTCCGCTCCTCTCCACTCCTGTACTCCTCTCCTCCCTTTCTCTCCCCTCCTCCTCTCCTCCTCTCCTCCTCCCTCTCCTCCTCCTCCACACTCCTATTCTCCTCTCATCGCCTCCTCTCCTATTCTCCTCTCCTCCTTTCCTCTTCTCCTCCTCCTCCTCCACACTCCTATTCTCCTCTCTATCCTCCTCTCCTATACTCCTCTCCTCTCCTATTCTCCTCTTCTCCTCCTCTCCTCTTCTCCACCTCCTCCAAACTCCTCTCCTATCCTCCTCTCTTATTCTCCTCTCCTCCTTTCCTCTTCTCCTCTTCTCCTCCTCCTCTCCTCTCATATTCTCCTCTCCTATCCTCCTCTCCTATTCTCCTCTCCTCCTCTCCACCTCTCCTCCTCTCCACTCCTATACTCCTCTCCTCTCCTTTTCTCCTCTTCTCCTCTCCTCCTCATCTCCTCTCCTCCTCGTCTCCTCATCTCCTCTCTCCTCTCCTCGTCTCCACTCCTTGTCTCCTCTCCTCATCTCCTCCTCTACTCCTATCCTCGACTCATCGACTCCTTCTCTCCTCTCCTCCTCTCCACTCCTCATCTCCTCTCCTCTCCTCTCCACTCCTCCTCCTATACTCATCTCCTCTTCTGCTCTTCTCCTCCTCTCTTCTCACCAACAATCTTTTCACTATATCTCTATATATATATATACCCGATGACACTTAAGATCTGGTCAGTGTTTCATCTCTTCATTCATCTTTATCTTAAAGACTCAGAGGTATCGGCTATGTCTCTCATCTCCTCAACATAATGTGCTTTCTTCTCAAACATTCATTTGTTTTCAATATGGGAATGGGATAATATACTTGTTTTTTTAAAATGATTGTTCTACTATAACTCTCAGATGGTTTAATATTTATACTACACGTACAGTACGTGTATAAAACATTAGGAACACCTTTCTACTATGGAGTTGCACCCCCTTTTGCCCTCAGAACCACCCCTTTTGCCCTCAGAACCGCCCCTTTTGCCCTCAGAACCGCCCCTTTTGCCCTCAGAACCGCCCCTTTTGCCCTCAGAACCGCCTCAATTCATCGGGAAATGGACTTTACAAGGTGTCAAAAGGCGTTCCACAGAGAAGCTGGCCCATGTTGACTCCAATGCTTGGCTGGATGTTTTTTGACACACACGGGAAACTGTTGAGTGTGAAAAACCCCAGCAGCGTTGCAGTTCTTGACACAAACCCGTGCGCCTGGCACCTACTACTACCATACCCCGTTCAAAGGCACTTCAATCTTTTGTCTTGCCCAGTTACCCTCTGAATGGGCACAGGTACACAATCCATTTCTCAGTTGTCTCAAGGCTTACAAATCCTTCTTTAACCCCGTCTCCTCCCCTTCATCTACAGTGACTGAAGTGGATTTAACAGGCGACATCAATAAGGGATCATAACTTTCATCTGGCATCACCTTGTCAGTTGATGTCACGGAAAGAGCAGGTGTTCCTAATGTTTTGTACACTCAGCGTATCATATCACTGATACAACTGTAGTTGTGGAAAAATGTCCTCCGTAGACGAAACACCAGGCTTTACCAATAGTTGCTGAACATATTTTCTTCTTCGCTGCTTAAATGACTGAAGAAATTATCTGACTGTTGTGGAACAAATTCCTCCGTAGACGGATGATGATTAGCGAATAGAATCGGTCGGTATCCTCCACCCACGTGCTTCCCCCCGAAAGAGAACAACATTAAAACACACAGCCTATTGTGAAATCCTGACCGGATTGATCACAACACCGTCTGATGGCTTTGAGCTGTCAAAGACAACAGATAGATATCTGTGAGAGGAAAACGTGTTAGACCATGTTTGAGGAGGTTAGATAGACAGCGTGATTAATTGCCTCCTGGTCACGTTTTGACACATTGGGATGACACCTCTTTTCCTTGTCTTTGTTCCTTCCAGTGTATCTATGTGGCTATGTGGTACCTGTCCACAGTATCGTTACAGCCAAGATAGTTTCATTTAGTTTAGATTAATTAAATAATGACGCATCACTGGCATAAAAACAAAGAACATAACTCAGAGTAAATCTAATACAGTCGAGGCCAAAAGTTTTGAGAATGACACAAATATTAATTTCCACAAAGTCTGCTGCTTCATCCTGACTGATGGCAGCCCATACTTGCATAATCAATGCTTGGAGTTTGTCAGAATATGTGGGGTTTTGTTTGTCCACCCACCTCTTGAGGATTGACCACAAGTTCTCAACGGGATTAAGGTCTGGGGACTTTCCTGGCCATGGACCCAAAGTATCGATGTTTTGTTCCCCGAGCCACTTGTTCTCCGAGCCTTTTGCCTTATGGCAAGGTGCTCCATCATGCTGGAAAAGGCATTGTTCGTCAGCAAACTGTTCCTGGATGGTTGGGAGAAGTTGCTCTCGGATGTGTTGGTACCATTCTTTATTCATGGCTGTGTTCTTAGGCAAAATTGTGAGTGAGCCCACTCCCTTGGCTGAGAAGCAACACCACACATGGATGGTCTCAGGATGCTTTACTGTTGGCATGACACAGGACTAATGGTTGCGCTCACCTTGTCTTCTCCAGACAAGCTTTTTTCCGGAGGCCCCAAACAATCAGAAAGGGGATTCATCAGAGAACATGACTTTACCCCAGTCCTCAGCAGTCCAATCCCTGTACCTTTTGCAGAATATCAGTCTGTCCCTGATGTTTTTCCTGGAGAGAAGTGGCTGCTTTGCTGCCCTTCTTGACACCAGGCCATCGTTCAAAGGTCTTCGCCTCACTGTGCGTGCAGATGCACTCACACCTGCCTGCTGCCATTCCTGAGCAAGCTCTGTACTAGTGGTGCCCGATCCTGCAGCTGAATCAACTTTAGAAAATGGTCCTGGCTCTTGCTGGATTTCATTGGGTGCCCTGAAGCTTTCTTCACAACATTTGAACCGCTCTCCTTGAAGTTCTTGATGATCCGATAAGTGGTTGATTTAGGTGCAATCTTACTGGCAGCAATATCCTTGCCTGTGAAGCCCTTTTTGTGCAAAGCAATGATGACGGCACATGTTTTCTTGCAGGTAACAAAGTTTGACAGAGGAAGAACAATGATTCCAAGCACCACCCTCCTTTTGAAGCTTCCAGTCTGTTATACGAACTCAATCAGCATGACAGAGTGATCTCCAGCCTTGTCCTCGTCAACACTCACACCTGTGTTAACGAGAGAATCCGAGAGAGGTCCTTTTGTGGCAGGGCTGAAATGCAGTGGAAATGCTTTTTGGAGATTCAGTTCATTTGCATGGCAAAGAGGGACTTTGCAATTAATTGCAATTCATCTGATCACTCTTCATAACATTCTGGAGTATATGCAAATTGCCATCATACAAACTGAGGCAGCAGACTTTTGTGAACATTTTATATTTGTGTCATTCTCAAAACTTTTGGCCACGGTCTCTCTTTCTTTACAGAAAAGCAATTTCTGTTTTCCTTCTCTTTCTTAAACCACATCTAACACCTCCACAGGGCTCAACATAGATGCGTGTTCAAATCAATCAAATCAAATTGTATTTGTCACGTGCCGAATACAAACAATCGAAAGGGATTCATCAGAGAAAATGACTTTTTAACCTGTGACCTCAGCAGTCCAATCCCCGATTACTTACAAGCCCTAACCAACAATGCAGTTTTAAGAAAATAAACTCCCACCCCTCCAAAAGTAAGCAATAAGAATAAACACATAATTAGGAGAGCAGCAGTAAAAAACAGAAGCGGGGCTATATACAGGGGGTACTGGTACAGAGTCAATGTGGAGGCTGTTACAGAGTAATGTGGAGGCTATACAGGGGTACTGGTACAGAGGAATGTGGAGACTATATACAGGGTACCGGTACAGAGTCAATGTGGAGGCTATATACAGGGGTACTGGTACAAGTCAATGTGGAGGCTATATACAGGGGATACCAGTACAGAGTCAATGTGGTGGCTATATACAGGGGGTACCAGGACAGAGTCATGTGGAGGCTATATACAGGGGTACTGGTACAGAGTCAATGTGGAGGCTATATACAGGGGTACTGGTACAGAGTCAATGTGGAGGCTATATACAGGGGTACCAGTACAGAGTCAATGTGGGGACTATATACAGGGGTACCAGTACAGGGTCAATGTGGAGCTATATACAGGGGGTAACGGTACAAAGTCAGTGTGGAGGCTATATACTGGGTGTACCGGTACAGAGTCAATGTGGAGGCTATATACAGGGGTACCAGTACAGAGTCAATGTGGAGGCTATATACAGGGGGTAACAGTACAAAGTCAATGTGGAGGCTATATACAGGGGTACTGGTACAGAGTCAATGTGGAGACTATATACAGGGGTACCGGTACAGAGTCAATGTGGAGGCTATATACAGGGGGTAACTGGTACAGAATGTCAATTTGTGGAAGTCGCTATGGATACAGGTCAATCTGCTATATACAGGGGTACTGGTAAAATGTCAATGTGGAGACCCCATATACAGGGGTACCAGTACAGAGTCAATGTGAAGGCTATATACATGGGTTACCAGTACAGAGTCAATGTGGAGGCTATATACAGGGGTACCGGTACAGAGTCAATGTGGAGGCTATATACAGGGGGTACCAGTACAGAGTCAATGTGGAGGCTATATACAGGGGGTACCGGTACAGAGTCAATGTGGAGGCTATATACAGGGGGTACTGGTACAGAGTCAATGTGGAGGCTATATACAGGGGTTACCGGTACAGAGTCAATGTGGAGGCTATATACAGTGTATTACGGTACAGAGTCAATGTGGACACTATATACAGGGGGTACCGGTACAGAGTCAATGTGGAGGCTATATACATTTACATTTAAGTCATTTGGCAGACGCTCTTATCCAGAGCGACTTACAAATTGGTGAATTCACCTTCTGACATCCAGATATACAGGGGTACCAGTACAGAGTCAATGTGGAGGCTATATACAGGGGGTACTGGTACAGAGTCAATGTGGAGGCTATATACAGGGGTACTGGTACAGAGTCAATGTGGAGGCTATATACAGGGGGTACTGGTACAGAGTCAATGTGGAGGCTATATACAGGTACTGTACAGAGTCAATGTGGAGGCTATATACAGGGTACCAGTACAGAGTCAATGTGGAGGCTATATACAGGGGGTACCAGTACAGAGTCAATGTGGAGGCTATATATAGGGGTTACCAGTACAGAGTCAATGTGGAGGCTATATACAGGGGGTACCAGTACAGAGTCAATGTGGAGGTTATATACAGGGGTTACCAGTACAGAGTCAATGTGGAGGCTATATACAGGGGTACCAGTACAGAGTCAATGTGGAGGCTATATACAGGGGGTACCGGTACAGAGTCAATGTGGAGGCTATATACAGGGTTACCAGTACAGAGTCAATGTGGAGGCTATATACAGGGGTTACCTGTACAGAGTCAATGTGGAGGCTATATACAGGTGGTACCGGTACAGAGTCAATGTGGAGGCTATATACAGGGTGTTACGGTACAGAGTCAATGTGGAGGCTATATACAGGGGATACCGGTACAGAGTCAATGTGGAGGCTATATACAGGGGGTACCAGTACAGAGTCAATGTGGAGGCTATATACAGGGGGTACCGGTACAGAGTCAATGTGGAGGCTATATACAGGGGGTACCGGTACAGAGTCAATGTGGAGGCTATATACAGGGGGTACCGGTACAGAGTCAATGTGGAGGCTATATACAGGGGGTACCGGTACAGAGTCAATGTGGAGGCTATATACAGGGTCTACCAGTACAGAGTCAATGTGGAGGCTATATACAGGGTCTACCAGTACAGAGTCAATGTGGAGGCTATATACAGGGGGTACTGGTACAGAGTCAATGTGGAGGCTATATACAGGGGGTACTGTTACAGAGTCAATGTGGAGGCTATATACAGGGGGTACCGGTACAAAGTCAATGTGGAGGCTATATACAGGGGGTACTGGTACAGAGTCAATGTGGAGGCTATATACAGGGGGTACTGGTACAGAGTCAATGTGGAGGCTATATACAGGGGGTACTGGTACAGAGTCAATGTGGAGGCTATATACAGGGGGTACTGGTACAGAGTCAATGTGGAGGCTATATACAGGGGGTACTGGTACAGAGTCAATGTGGAGGCTATATACAGGGGGTACTGGTACAGAGTCAATGTGGAGGCTATATACAGGGGGTACTGGTACAGAGTCAATGTGGAGGCTATATACAGGGGGTACTGGAACAGAGTCAATGTGGAGGCAATATACAGGGGGTACCGGTACAGAGTCAATGTGGAGGCTATATACAGGGGGTACCGGTACAGAGTCAATGTGGAGGCTATATACAGGGGGTACCAGTACAGAGTCAATGTGGAGGCTATATACAGGGGTACCAGTACAGAGTCAATGTGGAGGCTATATACAGGGGGTACCAGTACAGAGTCAAT
Organism: Oncorhynchus masou masou; assembly: GCF_036934945.1. Lineage (NCBI taxonomy): Eukaryota > Metazoa > Chordata > Actinopteri > Salmoniformes > Salmonidae > Oncorhynchus > Oncorhynchus masou. The sequence continues at coordinate 383 of NW_027014859.1, read as the reverse complement.
GTGGAGGCTATATACAGGGGGTACCAGTACAGAGTCAATGTGGAGGCTATATACAGGGGTACCGGTACAGAGTCAATGTGGAGGCTATATACAGGGGTACTGGTACAGAGTCAATGTGGAGGCTATATACATTTACATTTACATTTAAGTCATTTGGCAGACGCTCTTATCCAGAGCGACTTACAAATTGGTGAATTCACCTTCTGACATCCAGATATACAGGGGGTACCAGTACAGAGTCAATGTGGAGGCTATATACAGGGGGTACTGGTACAGAGTCAATGTGGAGGCTATATACAGGGGGTACTGGTACAGAGTCAATGTGGAGGCTATATACAGGGGGTACTGGTACAGAGTCAATGTGGAGGCTATATACAGGGGGT
>NW_027014858.1:0-12631 GCF_036934945.1 Oncorhynchus masou masou | reverse complement strand
ACCATATTTAAACAGGAGCAGATGGTCTATAACAACAAGATACAACCATATTTAAACAGGAGCAGATGGTCTATAACAACAAGATACAACCATATTTAAACAGGAGCAGATGGTCTGTAACAACAAGATACAACCATATTTAAACAGGAGCAGATGGTCTATAACAACAAGATACAACCATATTTAAACAGGAGCAGATGGTCTGTAACAACAAGATACAACCATATTTAAACAGGAGCAGATGGTCTATAACAACAAGATACAACCATATTTAAACAGGAGCAGATGGTCAATAACAACAAGATACAACCATATTTAAACAGGAGCAGATGGTCTATAACAACAAGATACAACCATTTTTAAACAGGAGCAGATGGTCTATAACAACAAGATACAACCATATTTAAACAGGAACCAAGGTTAAGGTTCAACCCCAGATATTCAACTTGCTGAGGTTGAGTAGAAGTCAGACCGCTGAGATCTTGTGTTTTGCGTAAACAGCCACACCACCACCCTTAGATTGACCATCTGCACCTAAAACATTATAACCATTGCTGCCAATTGATTTTTGTAGCCAGGTTTCAGAAAGCATAAATACATCAGGGTGGGCAGGTTTTATCCATATATCCACATAATCATACTACATCAGCAGACTTATTACATTCACATGCAGAAACTTCAGGCCGCTCTGACTACTTCATTGGACAGGATGTCAGGACTCCAGTCAGACTGCACATTTCCAGACAGTAGAAGCAGCTAGATAATGGCCGGTCTAGATGGAGGGTTCCAACATGTGGATTTATAGGCAGCACTTGAAGGGCAATTCATCGTCAACAGAATCTTTAACGCCACAACATTCAGGGAGATGAGGAAAGTCCAGGGACACGGTTCAGTACTAAGAAAACAGTCCTGACATGTCAGAGTAACAGTCCCATTTCTCCCATGTTGTTTGGAAGAAATGTGTATCGATCTCACGTGCATTTATGGAGCAAGAGGTGGTTTCTCCCAAAACTCGAGGAGAAACATTTATATATTTCCTCATTGACAGAGCAAGAGTGGTAGTTTCTCCCAAACAGGGAGAAACTCATATTTCCTCATTGACAGAGAAAGTCCCCAAACTCGAGGGAGAAACTCATATGTTTCCTCATTGACAGAGCAGGCGTGTAGTTTCTCCTTTGAACAGCAGCAACATGATCCTTTATTGCCTCATCTTTGATCTGAGAGAAACACAGACTAAGCAATCTAAGACATGTAGCCAACACAACGCTGAACCCCTCATTAAATGAGCTAAAAACAATCCTAAATAATAACAAACATAGTAACAATCACTAATCAAATAGTCCAACAGCAGATCGGTCAACAAGTCATAAATGTGTGATGTAGGAGAGCAAAGCTACGGGGAGAGAGAGAGCAGGCGGGGACACCTGTACCAGACTGGGAGAGACAGACCAGAGCAGGAGAGGCACCTGTACCAGACTGGGAGAGAAAGACCAGAGCAGAGAGGACACCTGTACCAGACTGGGAGAGACAGACCAGAGCAGGAGAGGACACCTGTACCAGACTGGGAGAGACAGACCAGAGCAGGCGGGGACACCTGTACCAGACTGGGAGAGACAGACCAGAGCAGGAGAGGACACCTGTACCAGACTGGGAGACAGACCCAGAGCAGGAGAGGACACCTGTACCAGACTGGGAGAGACAGACCAGAGCCGGAGGGGACACCTGCACTCAGACTGGGAGAGACAGACCAGAGCAGGCGGGGACCAGTGCAGCAGGTAACAGGGTATGTGACAGTGTCCAGAGATGAGTCTTTCCTTGGAGCAGAACACAGAGCAGAACTAGACAGCATCATACTTTCTGCACTACAGAAACTACAGGACCAGTCAAAAGTTGGGACACCTGGTACACCTCACAGACAATCAGGTGAGAACAAAAACCTAAACCAAAAACCAGATGGGATGGTGTATCGCTGCAGAATGCTGGTTAAGGATGCAATGTTCAATAGCATCACACTTAACGCCTCACTTCCCTTTCAGGTCCAAAGGGGCTTACCAGACTGGGCACACTGCAGTCCCTTTCAGGTCCATACTGCCCCCTGCTGGAGACTGGAGCACACTGCAGACCCTTTCAGGTCCATAGGGATCACTGCCCCTGACTTGCTTGGGCAGAGAAACACGACTAATGGCCATTAGACCGGTGGAAATGTCCTTAGAGTCCAGATTTAAGACTTCTGGTTCTAACTGTGTCTTTGTGAGAAGCAGAGTAGGTGAACAGATGATCTCTGCATGTGTATTTTCCACCGTGAAGCATGGAGGAGGAGGTGTGATGGTGCTTTGTTGTCAAGTACCACCATGATAGTCTTAACCAGCATGGCTACCACAGCATTCTGCAGTGATACGCCATCCCATCTGGTTTGTGCTTAGTGGGACTATCATTTGTTTTTCAACGGGACAATGACCCAACACACCTCCAGGCTGTGCAAGGGCTATTTGACCAAGGAGAGTGATGCAGGGCTGCATCAGATGACTGGGCCTCCACTTGATTTGTTGAACACGTTGTTGGTTACTACATGATTCCATATGTGTTATTTCATAGTTTTGATGTCTTCACTATTATTCTACAATGTAGAAAATAGTAAAAATAAAGAAAAACCCTTGAATGAGTAGGTGTGTCCAAACTTTTGACTGGTACTGTATGTTAAGGGGATGGTTCACCCCAATAGAAAGGTTCATACCTCTAAACACCATCTTATTAGATGGATCCATTTCCTTCATGTTTCTGAATGGGGAGAAGGGCCTTCCAAGAGCTGGGCGTCTGGCCAAACTGAGCAATGGGGGAGAAGGGCCTTGGTCCTGGAGGTATTTTGCTCTGACATGACCTGTCAACTGTGGGACCTTATACAGACAGGTGTGTGCTTTTCCAAATCATGCCCTATCAATGGAATTTACCACAGGTGGACTCCAAACCCGTTGTAGAAACACCTCAAGGATGATCAATGGAAACAGGATGCACCGGAGCTCAATCTCACGTCTCAAAGGGTCTGAATACTTATAAGGTACTTCGGTTAATAATTTGCAAAAAATAAAAAAACATCTTTTCGCTTTGTCATTATGAAGTATTGTGATGTCATTATGGAGTATTGTGAGGTCATTATGGAGTATTGTGATGTCATTATGAGACCTTGTGATGTCATTATGGAGTATTGTGAGGTCATTATGGAGTATTGTGATGTCATTCTGGAGTATTGTGATGTCATTATGAGACATTGTGAGTTCATTATGGAGTATTGTGAGGTCATTATGGAGTATTGTGATGTCATTATGAGACCTTGTTGATGTCATTATGGAGTATTGTGAGGTCATTATGTGATGTCATTATGGAGTATTGTGAGGTCATTATGGAGTATTGTGATGTCATTATGGGGTATTATGGAGTATTGTGATGTCATTATGAGACCTTGTGATGTCATTATGGAGTATTGTGAGGTCATTATGGAGTATTGTGATGTCATTATGGGGTATGGTGTGTGGATTGAATAGGAACATGATTTATTTAATCCATTGTAGAATGAGGCTGTAACGTAACAAAATGTTTCTGAATGCCTTGTATGTATGTTAATGGTATTTGTTCACCCCAATAGTACAGTTTGTGATGTTTTTCTCCATATCTCTAAAAACCATGTTATTAGATGGATCCATTTCCCCCATTAGTTTGGGATTCAGACCTGCAGTCATCTTGATTTCAGACACTATGGAGAAGTGTTCCACAGGCAGTAAATCTGATGTAGAATAAATGGAACCTGATCCATTTCATTCTATTAACATGGTTTATGTGTTATAGCAGTAATGGGCTTAAACTGATATTAAAATGACAACTCCATAGATGATACCAGGTCAGGGGAGTTCATCTCTGCTCCCAGCATCCCTGGGACAGTACTGATCAACATAGCTGACCTGATGCAGAGGTGGACCAGTGATGTTTTCCTCTCAGTGGTGAGACTTGCCCTTCCATTTGACACACCTTTACCTGATGAGATCATACAAGACGTTACAGGCTTATTGCACGTGGACATGTTTCAAAATAATTTTGAAAACTTAATAAGCAGTGGTTGAATGAGTTAGTTGTAATGGAACCAATAGAAAAGTCCTAAAAGTACAAACAAAGATCATACAAGACGTTACAGGCTTATTGCATGTGGTAACAGATGTGTTCAAATACTATTTATAATAATATTGAATACTTCATGAGCAATGGTCCATAGGGTTTTACTGCCCCCTGCTGGAGACTGAGCACACTGCAGTCCCTTTCAGGTCCATAGGGATTACTGCCCCCTGCTGGAGACTGGAGCACACTGCAGTCCCTTTCAGGTCCATAGGGTTTTACTGCCCCCTGCTGGAGACTGGAGCACACTGCAGTCCCTTTCAGGTCCATAGGGTTTTACTGCCCCCTGCTGGAGACTGAGCACACTGCAGTCCCTTTCAGGTCCATAGGGTTTTACTGCCCCCTGCTGGAGACTGGAGCACACTGCAGTCCCTTTCAGGTCCATAGGGTTTTACTGCCAGATGATGGAGACTCATCAATTTGCAGGTACTGAAGTCCATAGGTCCAAAGGTTATATCAGGGACTATCAATACAGATAGGACTGTATGTAGAACCATAGTTAAGTCCTGAAAAGGACTATCAATACCCTTTCAGGTACTGTATGTAGGGTAAAGACCAGTGTTGGACTATCAATACAGGTACTGTATGTACCATAGTAAAGTACTATCTATAGTGTATGTAGAACCATAGTAAAGACCAGTATGGACTATCAATACAGGTACTGTATGTAGAACCATAGTAAAGACCAGTATGGACTATCAATACAGGTACTGTATGTAGAACCATAGTAAAGACCAGTATGGACTATCAATACAAAGTGACCATTTAGAATGAGGCCCAGTTCAATGAGAGGAAGTCTTAACAGAACTGGGGGATGACAGACAGGAAGTGGGGGTGGAGATCTAATATATTTTTGTGCCAAACACTAAAGCATGATATTGTAATATATCTACACCCTATTCCCTACGTAGAACACTACTTTAGACCTGGTCAGAAGCACCGTAGTGCACTACGTAGGGAATAGGGAACCATTTGGAACAGAGACAGTAATTCCCCTGAACATCTTCCTCTTCCTCATCTGGTTTCTTGAACAGCCCTTCACTCCTCCCCTCTTCCTCCCCTCCTCCCTCTTCATTCTATTCTATCAGCCACACCACTAGCTCACCTCCACACAATACATTTACAAGTTAAAGACACACCTTGGAATAAATAACAAAGGAAAACTATTACTAGATGAAGTTGAGTGTTTTTTATTATTTCCCATCACCATAAATCATATTTAATCACTGAACAGTAGCAGACCTAACTTCATCTGTTCCTGACTCTGGATAGTGGATTAAAAAGACCATCAATCTCCAATGATATTAAAGTACTATTCTGAACATTACTGATATACTGAGTGGCAAGTCAAGATATCTGCTGGTTTTATTGTTTGGTCAACAGCACCACCTGCTGGACAGGTTTAATGTTGCTGGACTGAGCAGTATGGGAGGATGAAAGATGACACATTTAGGGCCGGTTTCCTGGACATCTACATTGAACATACTGTTTAGTCCAGGACTAGGATTCATCTGTGTCTGGGAAACCAGACCATATAGTTTAGTAGAAAGGAAGTGATACCAGCTTGTAGTGGGCTGACTAGTCCTGAATTGTCCTTTAGTTCCTGGACCATTTTCCATGCAGCTCCAGGTGACAGAGAACACATCAATTAGGACCGAGCCAACAAGCTGATCAATGATACTGAGGAGAATTACATAGAGACAGAGAACCAACTGAGAAAACATATCAATGGTTCTGAATGACAACCAATATACATCAACACCAGACATCATGATTCATGGAAATGTACAAGATTAAAACATTGCATTGAATTTTAATTAATAACAAATCAGTTTACAGTTTAACCAGCTCAGCAGAACCATTATAATCATAGAGCCTAAACCCAGGATAGAGGGGCTGAGTGAATGTGGTCTGGACTCTGTGGAGGAGGGTCATTGTGTCAGAGACACTGTAGAAGGACAGAGTACCTGCCTTGTGATCCAGGTACACTCCTACTCTGGAGGACTGAGGGCCTGATACTTTAGTCTCAACATTATTGTGTCTGAAACAATAACCACCACTATCGTAATATAAACTCCAGGACTTGTTATTGTATCCAAATCCACCATCATTACCCTTCTGTTCTGCTGATGTCTTTATATGAGACTGCTGTATAAACAACACCACCAGTCCTCTCCACCTCCCAGTAACAGCGTCCAGACAGACCCTCTCTACACAGAACCTGCCACCAGTTGGTGAATCTGTCTGGATGGTCAGGATATGGTTGGACTTGGTCTGTACGTGTCACCTTTCTGTTCCCTTCAGACAGAGAGAGGAGTGTGCCTGCTGTGTTTGGGTCCAGTGTGAGCTGACAGGAATCTGGGAGAAGAGCAGAGACCAACGAGGGGAGTCAGAACAATAAGTTAAGTCAGATACTGTATCTCCCCTGTCTTTGATTAGAGCACAGCAGAGATCAAATCAGAGAAATATGAGGAGTCAGATAGAGACCCAGTCTTTGATTAGATCTACTATTGCTATATATTTCTAGAGGGATTGTTAGGAGTGTCAGTAAAAAGAGACTGTTAGTTACTTCACAATAAAGAGACTCACATTGTAACAACTGTTCTCTGGTCTTGGGCTCTGGAGGCAGTACAACATCCACTATATTCACTACAGACACACAAACACATTGACAGAGAGAGGAATGTTATCATCAGACCATATTCCACATGTATATGACTAGTAGGGAACTTTCAATGGTCTAAAGTTGATGTTCTTATTGTTTTCAACACACCTGTAGTGGAGATCTTGGTCCATTCTCCTTTAAGGAAGTCTTCTAGTTTCTCTCTCAGTTCAGACACAGTCTGACTCACATCTCAAAGTACTGAAGAGGACGGACAACGATGCTGGGTAAGTCTGAAGATACACTGATACTGGAGAGAGACTGATACCTCTGGAGAGAGAGAGAGAGAGAGACTGATACCTCTGGAGAGAGAGAGAGAGAGACTGATACCTCTGGAGAGAGAGAGAGAGAGAGACTGATACCTCTGGAGAGAGAGAGAGAGAGAGAGAGAGAGAGACTGATACCTCTGGAGAGAGAGAGAGAGAGAGAGAGAGACTGATACCTCTGGAGAGAGAGAGAGAGAGAGAGAGACTGATACCTCTGGAGAGAGAGAGAGAGAGAGAGAGACTGATACCTCTGGAGAGAGAGAGAGAGAGAGAGAGACTGATACCTCTGGAGAGAGAGAGAGAGAGACAGATACCTCTGGAGAGAGAGAGAGACTGATAACTCTGGAGAGAGAGAGAGAGAGAGAGACTGATAACTCTGGAGAGAGAGAGAGAGAGAGAGAGAGACTGATACCTCTGGAGAGAGAGAGAGAGAGAGAGAGAGAGAGAGAGGACAGAGAGAGAGAGGGACCTCTGGAGAGAGAGAGACTGATACCTCTGGAGAGAGAGGGACGGAGAGAGAGACTGATACCTCTGGAGAGAGAGAGAGAGAGGGACTGATAGGAGAGAGAGAGAGAGAGAGACTGATACCTCTGGAGAGAGAGAGAGACAGAGAGAGAGAGAGGGACGGACAGAGAGAGACTGGGGACTCTGGAGAGAGAGAGAGGGGGACGGACACCTCTGGAGAGAGAGAGGGGGACAGACAGAGAGAGAGAGAGAGGGACGGACAGAGAGAGAGAGGGACGGAGAGAGAGAGCGAGAGACTGACGGACAGGAGAGAGAGAGGGGCGACGGACACAGAGAGCCTCTGGACACAGAGAGAGAGGGGGGGGACACAGAGAGAGGGACGGACAGAAAGAGAGGGGGGACGGACACAGAGAGGGGGGGACAGAAAGAGAGAGAGGGACGGACAGAGAGAGAGAGGGGGACGGACAGAGAGAGGAGAGAGGGACGGACAGAGAGAGAGAGGGGGGACGGAGAGAGACAGAGAGGGGGACGGACAGAAAGAGAGAGGGGGACGGACAGAGAGAGAGAGGGGGACGGACAGAGAGACAGACAGAGAGAGAGGACGACAGAGAGAGAGAGGGGGACCCAGAGAGAGAGAGGGGGCAGAGTAGAGAGAGAGAGAGGGGGGCGGACAGAGACAGAGAGAGGGACGGACAGAAGAGAGAGAGGGGGACGGACAGAGAGAGAGGGGGACGGACAGAGAGAAGAGGGGACGGACAGAGAGAGAGAGGGGGACGGACAGGAGAGAGGGACGGACAGAGAGAGAGAGAGGGGGACGGACAGAGAGAGAGAGAGAGACGGACAGAGAGAGAGAGACGGACAGACAGACAGAGAGACGGACAGACAGAAAGAGAGAGAGAGGGGGACGGACAGAGAGAGAGAGAGGGGGACGGACAGAGAGAGAGAGGGATGGATAGAGAGAGAGAGGGGGACGGACAGAGAGAGAGAGAGACGGACAGAGAGATAGAGGGGCGGGGGTACACAGAGAGAGGGACGGACAGAGAGAGAGAGAGGGGGACGGACAGAGAGAGAGAGACGGACGGACAGACAGAGAGACGGACAGACAGACAGAGAGACGGACAGACAGAAAGAGAGAGAGAGGGGGACGGACAGAGAGAGGGACGGACGGACAGAGAGAGACGGACGGACAGACAGAGAGACGGACGGACAGACAGAGGGACGGACGGACAGACAGAGGGACGGACGGACAGACAGAGGGACGGACGGACAGACAGAGGGACGGACGGACAGACAGAGAGGGACGGACGGACAGACAGAGAGGACGGACGGACAGACAGAGAGGGACGGACGGACAGACAGAGAGGGACGGACGGACAGACAGAGAGGGACGGACGGACAGACAGAGAGGGACGGACAGACAGACAGAGAGGGACGGACAGAGAGACAGAGAGGGACGGACAGAGAGACAGAGATGGACGGACAGAGAGAGAGAGGGACGGACAGACAGACAGAGAGGGACGGACAGACAGACAGAGAGGGACGGACAGACAGACAGAGAGGGACGGACAGACAGACAGAGAGGGACGGACAGAGAGAGAGAGAGGGACGGACAGAGAGAGAGGGACGGACAGAGAGAGAGAGAGGGACGGACAGACAGAGAGGGACGGACAGACAGACAGAGAGAGAGGGACGGACAGACAGACAGACAGAGAGGGACGGACAGACAGACAGACAGACAGAGAGAGAGGGACGGACAGACAGACAGAGAGAGAGGGACGGACAGACAGACAGAGAGAGAGGGACGGACAGACAGACAGAGAGAGAGGGACGGACAGACAGACAGAGAGAGAGGGACGGACAGACAGACAGAGAGAGAGGGACGGACAGACAGACAGAGAGGGACGGACAGACAGACAGGGACGAACAGAGAGAGAGAGAGGGACGGACAGACAGACAGACAGAGAGAGAGGGATGGACAGACAGACAGAGAGAGAGGGACGGACAGAGAGACAGAGAGGGACGGACAGACAGACAGACAGAGAGAGAGGGAGGGACAGAGATGGAGAGAGACAGGACAACATAATGATTGAGATGAATAGTTTCACATGAAGTTAATTTCATATCACATGTAACAAGACAGTTTAGTTACCTGGAGGAAATGGATGTGATCCTCTGTGTGTGAGAGCTGCTCCAGCTCAGTGCTTCTCTTCCTCAGCTCAGCGATCTCCTGCTTCAGTTGCTCCAGGAGTCCTTCAGCTTGACTCACTTGAGCCTTCTCTTGGGCTCTGATCAGCTCCGTCACCTCAGAGCTCCTTCTCTCAATGGAGCGGATCAGCTCAGTAAAGATCTGATCACTGTCCTCCACTGCTGACTGTGCAGAGCGCTGGAGAGAGAGAGAGAGAGACAGAGAGAGAGAGAGAGAGACAGAGAGACAGAGAGAGAGAGACAGAGAGAGAGAGACAGAGAGAGAGAGACAGAGAGAGAGAGACAGAGAGAGAGAGACAGAGAGAGAGAGAGAGACAGAGAGAGAGAGAGAGACAGAGAGAGAGAGAGAGACAGAGAGAGAGACAGAGAGAGAGAGAGACAGAGAGAGAGAGACAGAGAGAGAGAGACAGAGAGAGAGAGACAGAGAGAGAGAGAGAGAGAGAGACAGAGAGAGAGAGAGAGAGAGAGATAGACAGGTTCAGTCAGAACTCTGCTCTCCAGGTCCACCAGGCCTTGCCTCCTCCTGGACAGACAGGTACAGAACACCCTTTGGTCCTGCTCTACTCTCCTCCCTCCTGGACAGACAGGTACAGAACACCCTTGGTCCTGCTCTACTCTTCTCCCTCCTGACAGACAGGTACAGAACACCTCTTGGTCCTGCTCTACTCTCCTCCCTCCTGGACAGACAGGTACAGAACACCTCTGGTCCTGCTCTACTCTCCTCCTCCTGGACAGACAGGTACAGAACACCTCTTGGTCCTGCTCACTCTCCTCCCTCCTGGACAGACAGGTACAGAACACCTCTTGGTATATAATATATATATCTCATATCATCATTCAGAACTTTAAGCATATCTTTGGGAGGACGTCCAGCCTGTTTGACAAAGATAAACAAAGTGCTGACAAAATAATCAAATTTTTCCAAAAATTTTGGAAAGCAGAAAGCTGACAAAATAATTAACAAATTATCTGTGTCATTTATAGCCAAAAGTAAAACTACATTAAATACAACGTGATATTATCTGTGTCATTTATAGCCTGGCACAGATAGTAAAACTACATTAAATACAACGTGATATTATCAATTAAATAGTAAAACTACATTAAATACAACGTTGTTCAGATATTATCTGTGTCATTTATAGCCTGGCACAGATAGTAAAACTACTGTAGCGACCCGCACAGACAGCTGTGTGTTATGTGTTCGGCTAGTAGCTGGTTGTGTTGTACTTACCAGTTCCCAGTGTTCCGCGGGGTCCGACATGCCAATCAACTTGCTATCTGCCAATCACAGGAATGCCTGGGATGTTCTGATGCCGGCATCCTGGTGGTTGGCGGAGTGGCGTGGAGGGGCGGGGCATTGGAAGTTAAGCTTCAGCCTTTGTTCTCTCTCTGACGTCTGGGCTTCACAAGAGAAGGTCCCGATTGGCTTGTGGGGTATCTTTCATTTATTTGGCGTGAGCTCAGGCCAAACAGTAGCCTGTGTAAAGTTGCTAATAAACCGTCAATTCGTAACTCGATCCTCTGTCTGGACAATTGTTCCTTTATGATCGAGTCAGGTCATTACACTCCATTAAATACAGCGTTAACTAGATATCATCGCCACATAACTTATGTCGAATTTAAAAGGCACCGTTACCGTTAGTAACGTCTGTTACACTGTAACTTACAGGCAGCCTCACATAAAACACTATTGGTTAACAAAGCTTTGATTATGACCAAAGTCTATAGTAGTGAAAACTCTCTCTCTCTCTATTCTAACTTACCACACATTCACATCACTGCCTCGACATGAATGTGTCCTGTCAGAGCCGTTTCCTGTCCGTTAACTGTTAACAGTCTCGAGCCACAGCTTAACCAATGAGCTACAAGGAGGACTGACAGTCACGAGCGGTGCAGCAGCCTCTGCAGCAGTAGCCTCCCCTGGGTCCTAGTGCCCGCCCGGTAAGACGGTTAAGATGCGATGGAACGGTTGACGGAGAGAAAATAAATCACAGAGAAAATATATTGACTGATATATTGAATTGTTTAGGGAAGCTTTAGCTTTGGCTTTAATACATTCTGAAAATACTTGAAAATAAAAATAATAGCAGCCCTCCTCAGGAACAACAAAACCCTCACAGACCAACTTCTTCTTCTATGATATAATGGAGGTCCTCAAATCTTATTTTGGGGATATGGAGGCGTCTCGTGTGGCCAATAGCCTGGGGAAATGCATAGCGCCAAATTCAAATAATACGCGATAAAACTCAAACTTTAATTAAATCACACATGCAGGGTACTCAATTAAAGCTACACTCGTTATGAATCCAGCCAACATGTCAGATTTTAAAAATGCTTTTCGGCGAAAGCATGAGAAGCTATTATCTGATAGCATGCACCCCCCTGAACCACCTGAACGAGATGTAAACAAATGAATGAGCGTCGCCGGCGCTACACAAAACGCTGAAATAAAATATAAAACATGCATTACCTTTGACGAGCTTCTTTGTTGGCACTCCAATATGTCCCATAAACATCACAATTGGTCCTTTTTTTCCGATTAATTCCGTCCATGTTTACCCAAAATGTCCATTTATAAAGCCCGTTTTGATCCAGAAAAAAACAGCTTTCCAAAACGCAACGTCATGACAAAACATTTCAAAAGTTGCTTAAAACTATGCCAAAATATTTCAAACTACTTTTGTAATCCAACTTTAGGTATTTTTAAGCGTTAATAATCGATCAAATTGTTGACGGGGCGATCTGTATTCAATAACAGCAAGTCAACAATACATGCACGGTTTTCTCTCTTCCATAACATAATCCACAGTGTAACCTCTGCCTCTTCTTCGTTTCACCAATGATTTACTTCAACCCAAAGACCAATTTC
>NW_027014857.1:0-12635 GCF_036934945.1 Oncorhynchus masou masou | reverse complement strand
CGTACCAAGCATCTCCTCCACTACCTGGGAGACTAGCCCCACCTGAGCCTCATCACTCGTACCAGGCATCTCCTCCACTACCTGCGAGACTAGCCCCACCTGAGCCTCATCACTCGTACCAGGCATCTCCTCCACTACCTGGGAGACTAGCCCCACCTGAGCCTCATCACTCGTACCAGGCATCTCCTCCACTACCTGGGAGACTAGCCCCACCCTGAGCCTCATCACTCGTACCAGGCATCTCCTCCACTACCTGGGAGACTAGCCCCACCTGAACCTCATTACTCGTAGTGGGTATCTCCTCCACTACCTGGAAGACTAGCCCCACCTGAGCCTCATCACTCGTACCAGGCATCTCCTCCACTACCTGGGAGACTAGCCCCACCTGAACACTCATTACTCATAGTGGGTATCTCCTCCACTACCTGGAAGACTAGCCCCACCTGAGCCTCATCACTCGTACCAAGCATCTCCTCCACTACCTGGGAGACTAGCCCCACCTGAACATCACTACTCATAGTGGGTATCTCCTCCACTACCTGGAAGACTAGCCCCACCTGAGCCTCATCACTCGTACCAGGCATCTCCTCCACTACCTGGGAGACTAGCCCCACCTGAGCCTCATCACTCGTACTAGGCATCTCCTCCACTACCTGGGAGACTAGCCCCACCTGAGCCTCATCACTCGTACCAGGCATCTCCTCCACTACCTGGGAGACTAGCCCCACCTGAACCTCATCACTCGTACCGGGCATCTCCTCCACTACCTGGGAGACTAGCCCCACCTGAGCCTCATCACTCGTACCAGGCATCTCCTCCACTACCTGGGAGACTAGCCCCACCTGAACCTCATCACTCATAGTGGGCATCTCCTCCACTACCTGGGAGCCTAGCTCCACATGAACCCCAGCACTCATAGTGGGCATCTCCTCCACTCCCTGGGAGCCTAGCTCCACCTGAACCTCCTCCTGTACCCCGCTACTCGTAGTGGGCATCTCCTCCACTACCTGGGAGCCTAGCTCCACATGAACCCCCTCCTATACCCCAGTTACTCGTACTGGGCATCTCCTCCACTACCTGGGAGCCTAGCTCCACATGAACCCCCTCCTGTACCCCCGTTACTCGTAGTGGGCATCTCCTCCACTACCTGGGAGCCTAGCTCACATGAACCCCCTCCTTTACCCCAGCACTCGTACTGGGCATCTCCTCCACTACCTGGGAGCCCTAGCTCCACATGAACCCCTAATGTGCCCCGTTACTCACAGTGGGCATCTCCTCCACTACCTGGGAGCCCTGGCTCCACATGAACCCCAGCACTCATAGTGGGCATCTCCTCCACTCACCTGGGAGCCCTGGCTCCACATGAACCCCCTCCTGTGCCCCAGCACTCGTAGTGGGCATCTCCTCCACTACCTGGGAGTCTGGCTCCCACATGAACCCACCTCCTTGTACCCCAGCACTCGTAGTGGGCATCTCCTCCACTACCTGGGAGCCCTGGCTCCACATGAACCCCCTCCTGTACCCCATTACTCGTAGTGGGCATCTCCCTCCACTCACCTAGGAGCCCTGGCTCCACATGAACCTCCTCCTGTACCCCGTTACTCGTAGTGGGCATCTCCTCCACTACCTGGGAGCCTAGCTCCACATGAACCCCCCTCCTATACCCCGTTACTCGTAGCTGGGCACCTCCTCCACTACCTGGGAGCCTAGCTCCACATGAACCCCCTCCTGTACCCCGTTACTCGTAGTGGGCATCTCCTCCACTACCTGGGAGCCCTGGCTCCACATGAACCCCCTCCTGTGCCCCATTACTCGTAGTGGGCATCTCCTCCACTACCTGGGAGCCTAGCTCCACATGAACCCCCTCCTGTGCCCCGTTACTCACCAGTGGGCATCTCCTCCACTACCTGGGAGCTAGCTCCACTGAGCCCCAGCACTCTTAGTGGGCATCTCCTCCACTCCCTGGGAGCCCTAGCTCCACATGAACCACCTCCTTGTACCCCATGCACTCAGTAGTGGGCATCTCCTCCACTACC
The DNA here is from genome assembly GCF_036934945.1 of Oncorhynchus masou masou. NCBI lineage: Eukaryota > Metazoa > Chordata > Actinopteri > Salmoniformes > Salmonidae > Oncorhynchus > Oncorhynchus masou. Next base: position 10,599 of record NW_027014857.1, on the reverse strand, counting down.
TGGGAGTCCTGGCTCCACATGAACCCCCTCCTGTGCCCCATTACTCGTAGTGGGCATCTCCTCCACTACCTGGGAGCCCTAGCTCCACATGAACCCCCTCCTGTACCCCATGCACTCATAGTGGGCATCTCCTCCACTACCTGGGAGCCTAGCTCCACATGAACCCCTCCTGTACCCCAGTTACTCGTAGTGGGCATCTCCTCCACTACCTGGGAGCCTAGCTCCACATGAACCCCCTCCTGTACCCCGTTACTCGTAGTGGGCATCTCCTCCACTACCTGGGAGCCTAGCTCCACATGAAACCCTCCTGTACCGCATTACTCGTAGTGGGCATCCTCCTCCACTCCCTGGGAGCCTAGCTCCACATGAAACCCCCTCCTGTACCCCGTTACTCGTAGTGGGCATCTCCTCCACTACCTGGGAGCCTAGCTCCACATGAACCCCCTCCTGTACCCCGCTACTCGTAGTGGGCATCTCCTCCACTACCTGGGAGCCTAGCTCCACATGAACCCCCTCCTGTACCCCATTACTCGTAGTGGGCATCTCCTCCACTACCTGGGAGCCTAGCTCCACATGAACCCCCTCCTGTACCCCAGTTACTCATAGTGGGCATCTCCTCCACTACCTGGGAGCCTAGCTCCACATGAACCCCCTCCTGTACCCCGTTACTCGTAGTGGGCATCTCCTCCACTACCTGGGAGCCTAGCTCCACATGAACCCCCTCCTGTACCCCGTTACTCGTAGTGGGCATCTCCTCCACTACCTGGGAGTCTAGCTCCACATGAACCACCTCCTGTACCCCATTACTCGTAGTGGGCATCTCCTCCACTACCTGGGAGCCTAGCTCCACATGAACCCCCTCCTGTACCCCAGTTACTCGTAGTGGGCATCTCCTCCACTACCTGGGAGCCTAGCTCCACATGAACCCCCTCCTGAACCCCAGTCACTCATAGTGGGCATCTCCTCCACTACCTGGGAGCCTAGCTCCACATGAACCCCCTCCTGTACCCCAGCTACTCGTAGTGGGCATCTCCTCCACTACCTGGGAGCCTAGCTCCACATGAACCCCCTCCTGTACCCCAGCTACTCGTAGTGGGCATCTCCTCCACTACCTGGGAGCCTAGCTCTACATGAACCCCTCCTGTACCCTGTTACTCGTAGTGGGCATCTCCTCCACTACCTGGGAGCCTAGCTCCACATGAACCCCAGCACTCATAGTGGGCATCTCCTCCACTACCTGGGAGCCTAGCTCCACATGAACCACCTCCTGTACCCCGTTACTCATAGTGGGCATCTCCTCCACTACCTGGGAGTCTAGCTCCACATGAACCCCCTCCTGTACCCCGTTACTCGTAGTGGGCATCTCCTCCACTACCTGGGAGCCTAGCTCCACATGAACCCCTCCTGTACCCCAGCTACTCGTAGTGGGCATCTCCTCCACTACCTGGGAGCCTAGCTCCACATGAACCCCCTCCTGTACCCCGTTACTCGTAGTGGGCATCTCCTCCACTACCTGGGAGCCTAGCTCCACATGAACCCCCTCCATGTACCCCAGTCACTCGTAGTGGGCATCTCCTCCACTACCTGGGAGCCTAGCTCCACATGAACCCCCTCCTGTACCCCGCTACTCGTAGTGGGCATCTCCTCCACTACCTGGGAGCCTAGCTCCACATGAACCCCCAGCACTCATAGTGGGCATCTCCTCCACTCCCTGGGAGCCTAGCTCCACATGAACCCCTCCTGTACCCCGTTACTCACAGTGGGCATCTCCTCCACTACCTGGGAGCCTAGCTCCACATGAACCCCCTCCTGTACCCCTGCTACTCATAGTGGGCATCTCCTCCACTACCTGGGAGCCTAGCTCCACATGAAACCCCTCCTGTACCCTGTTACTCGTAGTGGGCATCTCCTCCACTACCTGGGAGCCTAGCTCCACATGAACCCCAGCACTCATAGTGGGCATCTCCTCCACTACCCTGGGAGCCTAGCTCCACATGAACCACTCCTGTACCCCGTTACTCACAGTGGGCATCTCCTCCACTACCTGGGAGTCTAGCTCCACCTGAACCTCCTCCTGTACCCCGTCACTCATAGTGGGCATCTCCTCCACTACCTGGGAGCCTAGCTCCACATGAACCCCCTCCTGTACCCCGTCACTCGTAGTGGGCATCTCCTCCACTACCTGGGAGCCTAGCTCCACATGAACCCCCTCCTGTACCCCGCTACTCGTAGTGGGCATCTCCTCCCCTACCTGGGAGCCGTAGCTCCCATGAACCCCCTCCTGTACCCCGTTACTCGTAGTGGGCATCTCCTCCACTACCTGGGAGCCTAGCTCCACATGAACCCCCTCCTGTACCCCGTCACTCGTAGTGGGCATCTCCTCCACTACCTGGGAGCCTAGCTCCACATGAACCCCAGCACTCATAGTGGGCATCTCCTCCACTACCTGGGAGCCTAGCTCCACATGAACCCCCTCCTGTACCCCGTTACTCGTAGTGGGCATCTCCTCCACTACCTGGGAGCCTAGCTCCACATGAACCCCTCCTGTACCCCGTTACTCGTAGTGGGCATCTCCTCCACTACCTGGGAGCCTAGCTCCACATGAACCCCCTCCTGTACCCCGTTACTCGTAGTGGGCATCTCCTCCACTACCTGGGAGCCTAGCTCCACATGAACCCCCTCCTGTACCCCGTTACTCGTAGTGGGCATCTCCTCCACTACCTGGGAGCCTAGCTCCACATGAACCCCCTCCTGTACCCCGTTACTCGTAGTGGGCATCTCCTCCACTACCTGGGAGCCTAGCTCTACATGAACCCCCTCCTGTACCCCGTTACTCGTAGTGGGCATCTCCTCCACTACCTGGGAGCCTAGCTCCACATGAACCCCAGCACTCATAGTGGGCATCTCCTCCACTCCCTGGGAGCCTAGCTCCACATGAACCTCCAGCACTCGTAGTGGGCATCTCCTCCACTACCTGGGAGCCTAGCTCCACATGAACCCCAGCACTCGTAGTGGGCATCTCCTCCACTACCTGGGAGCCTAGCTCCACATGAACCCCCTCCTGTACCCCGTTACTCGTAGTGGGCATCTCCTACACTACCTGGGAGCCTAGCTCCACATGAACCCCTTCTTTACCCCAGCATCGTACTGGGCACCTCCTCCACTACCTGGAAGCCTAGCTCCACATGAACCCTCTCCTTTACCCCAACATCAGTACTGGGCATCTCCTCCTCAACCTGGGAGCTTGCTCCTTTACCCCACACTGCTGCGCACCTGCAAACCAGTCTGAGGAACTGGCTCTTCAGATACATCCTTACCTTCTACAACTATACTTTCCTGTGGCATAACATTTCCCTCTAATACAAGTTCCAAACCCGTGCCCTCAACACGGACAACTTGTTCCTCAGCAACTGTTGTTTTTGGCTACTCTACCGTTGTCGTTCCACCTCTCCCTACATCAGAGGGCCCAGGCGTTACGATGACCACCTGCACCCCTCCCTCGGCCTTCTCCCTTTTCGGGCAAGGATGTCGCTTATGACTAACATCCCCACACTCAAAACACTGTTGACTACCCATACTAGAATAAGCCATATACATTCTATTGTCATACTTGATTTTAAACGATAACTCTAAAGTCTGCTCCGGTGAGTCCAAAAACATAAACACCTGTCGCCAAAATGACATTACCTGTTTCAATGCCGGGTGTTTGCAACCTAACGGGACAACCTTAATTGAACTGGCGAACTTCCCAAAGCGCATAACTCGCGCTCCAATAGCTCATTTGGAATAAATGGCGTGACATTTGAACTCGTTACCCTTTGTGACTGAGAAAAAAGCGGCATAATTTGAATAAACATTCCTTTAAGAAGTACACCATGCTCAACCATATGATCAACCAGACACTCTTCTTTAAGAAGTACGCCATGCTCAACCATACGATCAACCAGATACTCTTCTTTAAGAAGTACACCATGCTCAACCATACGATCAACCAGACACTCTTCTTTAAAAGTACGCCATGCTCAACCATACGATCAACCAGACACTCTTCTTTAAGAAGTACACCATGCTCAACCATACGGTCAACCAGACACTCTTCTTTAAGAAGTACACCATGCTCAACCATACGATCAACCAGACACTCTTCCTTAAGAAGTACACCATGCTCAACCATACGATCAACCAGACACTCTTCTTTAAGAAGTACACCATGCTCAACCATAAAATCAACAAGACACTCTTCTTTAAGAAGTACACCATGCTCAACCATACGATCAACCAGAAACTCTTCTTTAAGAAGTACACCATGCTCAACCATACGATCAACCAAACACTCTTCTTTAAGAAGTACACCATGCTCAACCATCCGATCAACCAGACACTCTTCTTTAAGAAGTACACCATGCTCAACCATACGATCAACCAGACACTTCTTTAAGAAGTACACCATGCTCAACCATACGATCAACAAGATGCTCTTCTTTAAGAAGTACACCATGCTCAACCATACGATCAACCAGACACTCTTCTTTAAGAAGTACACCATGCTCAACCATACGATCTACAAGACACTCTTCTTTATGAAGTACACCATGCTCACCCATCCGATCTACAAGACACTCTTCTTTAAGAAGTACACCATGCTCAACCATACGATCAACCAGAAACTCTTCTTTAAGAAGTACACCATGCTCAACCATACGATCAACCAAACACTCTTCTTTAAGAAGTACACCATGCTCAACCATCCGATCAACCAGACACTCTTCTTTAAGAAGTACACCATGCTCAACCATACGATCAACCAGACACTTCTTTAAGAAGTACACCATGCTCAACCATACGATCAACAAGATGCTCTTCTTTAAGAAGTACACCATGCTCAACCATACGATCAACCAGACACTCTTCTTTAAGAAGTACACCATGCTCAACCATACGATCTACAAGACACTCTTCTTTATGAAGTACACCATGCTCACCCATCCGATCTACAAGACACTCTTCTTTAAGAAGTACACCATGCTCAACCATACGATCAACCAGATCCTCTTCTGTATGCAGTACACCATGCTCAACCATCCGATCAACAAGACACTCTTCTTTAGAAGTACACCATGCTCAACCATCCGATCAACCAGACACTCTTCTTTAAGAAGTACACCATGCTCAACCATCCGATCAACCAGACACTCTTCTTTAAGAAGTACACCATGCTCAACCATACGATCAACCAGACACTCTTCCTTAAGAAGTACACCATGCTCAACCATACGATCTACAAGACACTCTTCTTTAAGAACTACACCATGCTCAACCATCCGATCAACAAGACACTCTTCTTTAAGAAGTACACCATGCTCAACCATACGATCAACCAGACACTCTCCTTTAAGAAGCACGCCATGGTCAACCATACGATCAACCAGACACTCTCCTTTAAGAAGTAGACCATGCTCAACCATACGATCAACCAGACACTCTTCCTTAAGAAGTACACCATGCTCAACCATACGATCTACAAGACACTCTTCTTTAAGCAGTACACCATGCTCAACCATCCGATCAACAAGACACTCTTCTTTAAGAAGTACACCATGCTCAACCATACGATCAACCAAACACTCTTCTTTAAGAAGTACACCATGCTCAACCATCCGATCAACCAGACACTCTTCTTTAAGAAGTACACCATGCTCAACCATACGATCAACCAGACACTCTTCCTTAAGAAGTACACCATGCTCAACCATACGATCTACAAGACACTCTTCTTTAAGAACTACACCATGCTCAACCATCCGATCAACAAGACACTCTTCTTTAAGAAGTACACCATGCTCAACCATACGATCAACCAGACACTCTCCTTTAAGAAGTACGCCATGGTCAACCATACGATCAACCAGACACTCTCCTTTAAGAAGTAGACCATGCTCAACCATCCGATCAACCAGACACTCTTCTTTAAGAAGGACGCCATGCTCAACCATCCGATCAACCAGACACTCTTCTTTAAGAAGTACACCATGCTCAACCATACGATCAACAAGACGCTCTTCTTTAATTAAGAAGTACACCATGCTCAACCATACGATCAACCAGACACTGTTCTTTAAGAAGTACACCATGCTCAACCATACGATCTACAAGACACTCTTCTTTAAGAAGTACACCATGCTAAACCATCCGATCTACAAGACAATCTTCTTTAAGAAGTACACCATGCTCAACCATACGATCAACCAGACCCTCTTCTTTAAGAAGTACACCATGCTCAACCATACGATCAACCAAACACTCTTCTTTAAGAAGTACACCATGCTCAACCATCCGATCAACCAGACACTCTTCTTTAAGAAGTACACCATGCTCAACCATCCGATCAACCAGACACTTCTTTAAGAAGTACACCGTGCTCAACCATACGATCAACAAGACGCTCTTCTTTAAGAAGTACACCATGCTCAACCATACGATCAACCAGACACTCTTCTTTAAGAAGTACACCATGCTCAACCATACGATCTACAAGACACTCTTCTTTATAGAAGTACACCATGCTCACCCATCCGATCTACAAGACACTCTTCTTTAAGAAGTACACCATGCTCAACCATACGATCAACCAGATCCTCTTCTTTATGCAGTACACCATGCTCAACCATCCGATCAACAAGACACTCTTCTTTAAAAGTATACCATGCTTAACCATCCGATCAACAAGACACTCTTTAAGAAGTACACCATGCTCAACCATCCGATCAACCAGACACTCTTCTTTAAGAAGTACACCATGCTCAACCATACGATCAACCAGACACTCTTCCTTAAGAAGTACACCATGCTCAACCATACGATCAACCAGACACTCTTCTTTAAGAAGTACACCATGCTCAACCATCCGATCAACAAGACACTCTTTAAGAAGTATACCATGCTCAACCATCCGATCAACAAGACACTCTTCTTTAAGAAGTACACCATGCTCAACCATCCGATCAACCAGACACTCTTTAAGAAGTACAACATGCTCAACCATACGATCAACCAGACACTCTTCCTGAAGAAGTACACCATGCTCAACCATACGATCAACCAGACACTCTTCTTTAAGAAGTACACCATGCTCAACCATACGATCAACCAGACACTCTTCCTTAAGAAGTACACCATGCTCAACCATACGATCTACAAGACACTCTTCTTTAAGAACTACACCATGCTCAACCATCCGATCAACAAGACACTCTTCTTTAAGAAGTACACCATGCTCAACCATACGATCAACCAGACACTCTCCTTTAAGAAGTACGCCATGGTCAACCATACGATCAACCAGACACTCTCCTTTAAGAAGTAGACCATGCTCAACCATCCGATCAACCAGACACTCTTCTTTAAGAAGGACGCCATGCTCAACCATCCGATCAACCAGACACTCTTCTTTAAGAAGTACACCATGCTCAACCATACGATCAACAAGACGCTCTTCTTTAATTAAGAAGTACACCATGCTCAACCATACGATCAACCAGACACTCTTCTTTAAGAAGTACACCATGCTCAACCATCACGATCTACAAGACACTCTTCTTTAAGAAGTACACCATGCTAAACCATCCGATCTACAAGACACTCTTCTTTAAGAAGTACACCATGCTCAACCATACGATCAACCAGACCCTCTTCTTTAAGCAGTACACCATGCTCAACCATACGATCAACAAAACACTCTTCTTTATGAAGTACACCATGCTCAACCATACGATCAACCAGACACTCTTCTTTAAGAAGTACGCCATGCTCAACCATACGATCAACCAGACACTCTTCTTTAAGAAGTACGCCATGCTCAACCATACGATCAACCAGACACTCTTCTTTAAGAAGTACACCATGCTCAACCATCCGATCAACCAGACACTCTTCTATAGAAGTACACCATGCTCAACCATCACGATCAACCAGACACTCTTCTTTAGAAGTACACCATGCTCAACCATCCGATCAACCAGACACTCTTCTTTAAGAAGTACACCATGCTCAACCATACGATCAACGCAGACACTCTTCTTTAAGAAATACCACCAGCGCTTTATTCATCCGGGAATGCATAAGCAACATTCTCATATCCTACCTTCTCTGCTATGGCGACCAGAAACTCCTCCACACGTGACAGTAGCTTCAGTAACACACATAAAGCCGTGCCGAAGTGACAGGGACGGCATCCCCATTCGGGCTGCCATCCCCGCCAAACTCAGGGTAATTTCAATACGAAAAACAAAATACTTAATTCTACCACAACAAAAATAATAACCTTAATCATGCACAGAAGAAACCAAAAAAGCCACCACAGAAATAGAAAACCGAAAGAAAGTTGTGAATATCTAACTCTCCACAGCACACGCCTCCTTCACTCTAAACAATTCCCAGCATGCACCAAACACTCCCAGCATGCAGAGAGAGAGAAGAGAGAGAGAGAGAGCAGACAGACAGACAGGCAGACAGACAGGCAGGCAGACAGACAGACAGACAGACAGACAGACAGACAGACAGACAGACAGACAGACAGACAGACAGACAGACAGACAGACAGACAGACAGACAGACAGACAGAGACAGAGAGACAGAGAGACGAGAGATAGAGAGAGGGAGAGAGACAAATAGAGAGAAAGAGAGAGAAAGAGATGTGTTTTGTATGAGGTAATGGAGAGTTCTCCAGGTCTCTTGTAGGTTGGCTTAATTACATGCTCGCTGGGAAAGAGAGCGCTATCGATCCGGAAACTGAACTCCATCACATAGTTTTACACCACCAGTCACTACCCTAAGAGTTAAGAGTTAACAGGAGAACCAGGGCAGGGAGAGGAGGGGCTGGTTGGTTAGAGTTAACAGGAGAACCAGGGCAGGAGAGGAGGGGTGGTTGGTTAGAGTTAACAGGAGAACCAGGGCAGGGAGAGGAGGGGCTGGGTTGGTTAGAGTTAACAGGAGAACCAGGGCAGGGAGAGGAGGGGGTTGGGTTAGAGTTAACAGGGAGAACCAGGGCAGGGAGAGGAGGAGGCTGGGGGTGGTTGGTTAGAGTTAACATGGAGAACCAGGGCAGGGAGAGGAGGAGGTGTGGGGTGGTTGGTTAACAGAAAGAACCAGCGGAAGGGAGAGGAAGGGCTGGGGGTGGTTGGTTATAATTAACAGGAGAACCAGGGCAGGGAGAGGAGGGGGTGGGGGGTGTTTGGTTAACAGGGAGAACCGGGGAAGGGGAGAGGAGGGGGTGTGGGGTGGTTGGTTAACAGGAGAACCAGGACAGGGAGAGGAGGAGCTGTGGGGTGGTTGGTTAACAGATAGAACCAGGGCAGGGAGAGGGAGGGGTGGTTGGTTAGAAGTTAACATGAGAACCAGGGCAGGGAGAGGGGAGGGGCTCGGGGTGGTTGGTTAGAGTTAACATGAGAACCAGGGAAGGGAGATGAGGAGCTGTGGGGTGGTTGGTTAACAGGGAGAACCAGGGCAGGGAGAGGGAGGGGGTGTGGGGTGGTTGGTTAACAGGAGATCCAGGGCAGGGAGAGGAGGGGTGTGGGGTGGTTGGTTGACAGGAGAACCAGGGAAGAGAGAGGGAGGGGCTGGGGGTGGTTGGTATTGGGCAGAGGGGGTAGCAACGGGCAGGGGGAGCAGCGGGCAGAGGGGGTAATTAGCAGAGGGGGTATTGGGAAAGGGGGGGTATTGAGCAGAGTGGGTATTGGGAAAAGGGGGTAATCGGGCAGAGGGTAGTATTAGGCTTATGCTATATTGAAGGAGCATGGGTCATTGTTCTTGGGCGCAGCTGTGACCTGAGAAGAAGGGCTGCCATTCAGATGGTCACAGGATGCCCCTGGGCACTGGGAGCTGGTGGACGGGTGCTAGGAGCTGGGAGCCAGATGACAGGGGTGGGGATTTCATCTATCAATGAAACACCATTACTGATGCTTTTCTCTTCCTCATTTACCCATAGGCCTCTGTTTCTATTTCAATATGAATGGAAATGGAGAGTGGAGGAGGACAGAAAGTTGGACTGACTTTAGAGACACTGTTGTAGTCGATCACACAGGAAGAGGAAGGGTGAAATAGGGTGTTGTTACAGCTGGGGCTCGTTAAATCACAAATTTCTTACTGGATGCCTTACGAGAGGGGAAGGAGGGAAGAGATGGAACGATAGAGCAGGGGGTGGTGAAGTGAATGGGATTTCTTGTGTGTGTGTGTGTGTGTGTGTGTGTGTGTGTGTGTGTGTGTGTGTGTGTGTGTGTGTGTGTGTGTGTGTGTGTGTGTGTGTGTGTGTGTGTGGGGGGGGGGGGGTGTGTGTGTGTGTGTGTGTGTGTGTGTGTGTGTGTGTGTGTGTGTGTGTGTGTGTGTGTGTGTGTATGTGTGTGTGTGTGTGTGTGTGTGTGTGTGTGTACTGTTTGCCTGTGTGTGTCCGATATTTCCTGTCTTGGACTCTATACTATAGAACTATCCCAGTACATATACTCTCTGAGTAAATTACCCAGAGTAAATTAGTGTGTGTGTGTGTGTGTGTGTGTGTGTGTGTGTGTGTGTGTGTGTGTGTGTGTGTGTGTGTGTGTGTGTGTGTGT
>NW_027014856.1:0-12637 GCF_036934945.1 Oncorhynchus masou masou | reverse complement strand
AGCCGCCAGAGCTGCCAGTCTGCATGGAGCAGCCAGAGCCGCCAGTCAGCATGGAGCAGCCAGAGCCGCCAGTCAGCATGGAGCAGCCAGAGCCGCCAGTCAGCATGGAGCAGCCAGAGCCGCCAGTCAGCATGGAGCAGCCAGAGCCGCCAGTCAGCATGGAGCAGCCAGAGCCGCCAGTCAGCATGGAGCAGCCAGAGCCATCAGTCTGCCAGGATCATAAGTCAGCCAGACTCTTCCAGATCCGCCAGTCAGCCAGACTCTTCCAGATCCGCCAGTCAGCCAGACTCTTCCAGATCCGCCAGTCAGCCAGACTCTTCCAGATCCGCCAGACTCTTCCAGAACCGCCAGTCAGCCAGACTCTTCCAGATCCGTGCTTCTACACCTGCATTGCTTGCTGTTTGGGGTTTTAGGCTGGGTGTCTGTACAGCACTTTGAGATATCAGCTGATGTACAAAGGGCTATATAAATAAATTTGATTTGATTTGATCCGCCAGTCAGCCAGACTCTTCCAGATCCACCAGTCAGCCAGACTCTTCCAGAACCGCCAGTCAGCCAGACTCTTCCAGATCCGCCAGTCAGCCAGGATCTGCCAGAACCGCCAGCCAGCCAGGATCTGCCAGAGCCTTCCTCCTCTCCTGTGCTGCCGGAGTCTCCCGCCTGTCCGGCGCTGCTGCCGGAGTCTCCCGCCTGTCCGGTGCTGCTGCCGGAGTCTGAAGAGCCCCTCTGTCCCGAGCTGCCCCTCTGTCCCGAGCTGCCCCTCTGTCCCGAGCTGCCCCTCTGTCCCGAGCTGCCCCTCTGTCCTGAGCTGCCCCTCAGTCCAGTGAGTTTATATAGTAGGGTCGCCGTAGTTAGGAGGCCAAGGAAGCGGACAAGGTGGCGGACAAAGACTATGGTGAAGTGGGGGCCACATCCAGCACCAGCGCCGCCAACGCAGACAGATGCCCACCCAGACCCTCCCCTATAGGTTCAGGTTTTGAGGCCGGAGTCCACACCTTGGGGGGGGGGGGGGTACTGTCACACCCTGACCATAGTTTGCTTTGTATGTTTATATGTTTTGTTTGGTCAGGGTGTGATCTGAGTGGGCATTCTATGTTGTGTGTCTAGTTTGTCTGTTTCTGTGTTTGGCCTGATATGGTTCTCAATCAGAGGCAGGTGTTAGTCATTGTCTCTGATTGGGAACCATATTTAGGTAGCCTGTTTGGTGTTGGGTTTTGTGGGTGATTGTCCTTTTGTCATTAGGTCTGTTGTGTATTAGTCTGCACCAGTATTAGGCTGTTTCCCCTTTCGTGTATTGATTATTGTTTTTTCATATTGATTCGTGTTTACTTCAGTTTTATTAAACATGGATCGCAATAGACACGCCGCATTTTGGTCCAACTCTCTTTCACCTACAGAAAACCGTGACATGTGGGTAATTGTGAGTAGATTAAATTTTGAATTCAGGCAAAATGTGGAATAAATGTTGAAGAATTTGTTCTTAACTGACTTGCCAAGTTAAATTAAAAAATAAATACATCCCAGAGCTGATGAACTTAGACTGAGTCCTACCCCGAGGGGCACTGGTCAAAACAAGTACACTACATAGGGAATAGGGTGCCATTTAGGACTAGTCTAAGTTCATCATCTCTGGGATGTATTCATTTTTTAATTTATTTAACTAGGCAAGTCAGTAAAGAACACATTCTTATCTACACTGACTTGTTCAGGGGCAGAACAACAGATGTGAACCTTGTCAGCTTGGGGATTCAATCCAGCAACCTTTCGGTTACTGGCCCAATGCTCTAACTACTAGGCTACCTGGCGCCACAAAGAAGAGATAGAGATCTAAACATTAGAATCATCACAATCATCTTTGACGATGACCAAACAGAACGTTACTGCAGCACTTTTACCCAGTTGACCTGATTATGGCTGGCATTTGATTGGGAAAGAGCTGCTGGAATAGTGGGGATAAGGTGCAGAAACTGTAACAGTGGGGGTTATAGTTGTGATATGGGTGTCGGGTGCATTAACACTGGGGTTTATAGATGAGATATGGGAGTAGGGTGCAGTAACACTGGGTTTATAGATGAGATATGAGGGTAGGGTGCAGTAACACTGGGGTTTATAGATGAGATATGGGTGTAGGGTGCAGTAACACGGGGTTTAAAGATGAGATATGGGTGTAGGGTGCATTAACACTGGGGTTTATAGATGAGATATGGGAGTAGGGTGCAGTAACACTGGGGTTTATAGATGAGATATGGGAGTAGGGTGCATTAACACTGGGGTTTCTAGATGAGATATGGGAGTAGGGTGCAGTAACACTGGGGTTTATAGATGAGATATGGGAGTAGGGTGCATTGAAACTGGGGTTTATAGACGAGATATGGGTGTATGGTGCAGTAAAACTGGGTTAATAGATGAGACATGGGAGTAGGGTGCAGTAACACTGGGGTTTATAGATGAGACATGGGAGTAGGGTGCAGTAAAACTGGGGTTTATAGATGAGATATGGGTGGAGGGTGCATTAATACTGGGGTTTATAGATGAGATATCGGTTTAGGGTGCAGTAATACTGGGGTTTATAGATGAGATATGGGTTTAGGGTGCATTAATACTGGGGTTTATAGATGAGATATGGGAGTAGGGTGCAGTAATACTGGGGTTTATATGATGAGACATGGGAGTAGGGTACAGTAACACTGGGGTTTATAGATGAGAAATGGGATTAGGGTGCATTAATACTGGGGTTTATAGATGAGATATGGGAGTAGGGTGCAGTAATACTGGGGTTTATAGATGATACATGGGAGTAGGGTGCATTGACACTGGGGTTTATAGATGAGAAATGGGAGTAGGGTGCATTAATACTGGGGTTTATAGATGAGATATGGGAGTAGGGTGCAGTAACACTGGGGTTAATAGATGAGACATGGGAGTAGGGTGCATTGACACTGGGGTTTATAGATGAGAAATGGGAGTAGGGTGCATTAATACTGGGGTTTATAGATGAGATATGGGAGTAGGGTGCAGTAATACTGGGGTTTATAGATGAGATATGGGAGTAGGGTGCAGTAATACTGGGGTTTATATGATGAGACATGGGAGTAGGGTACAGTAACACTGGGGTTTATAGATGAGATATGGGTGGAGGGTGCAGTAACAGTGGGGTTTATAGATGAGATATGGGAGTAGTGTGCTGTAAAACTGGGGTTTATAGATGAGATATGGGTGGAGGGTGCATTAATACTGGGGTTTATAGATGAGATATGGGAGTAGGGTGCAGTAACACTGGGGTTTATAGATGAGATATGGGAGTAGGGTGCAGTAACACTGGGGTTTATAGATGAGATATGGGAGTAGGGTGCAGTAACACTGGGGTTTATAGATGAGATATGGGAGTAGGGTGCAGTAACACTGGGGTTTATAGATGAGATATGGGAGAAGGGTGCATTGACACTGGGGTTTATAGATGAGATATGGGAGTAGGGTGCAGTAACACTGGGGTTTATAGATGAGATATGGGAGTAGGGTGCAGTAACACTGGGGTTTATAGATGAGATATGGGAGTAGGGTGCAGTAACACTGGGGTTTATAGATGAGATATGGGAGAAGGGTGCATTGACACTGGGGTTTATAGATGAGATATGGGAGTAGGGTGCAGTAACACTGGGGTTTATAGATGAGATATGGGAGTAGGGTGCAGTAACACTGGGGTCTATAGATGAGATATGGGAGTAGGGGTGCAGTAACACTGGGGTTTATAGATGAGATATGGGAGTAGGGTGCAGTAACACTGGGGTTTATAGATGAGATATGGGAGTAGGGTGCAGTAACACTGGGGTTTATAGATGAGAAATGGGAGGAGGGTGCATTGTCACTGGGGTTTATAGATGAGAAATGGGAGTAGGCTGCAGTAACACTGGGGTTTATAGATGAGATATGGGTGTAGGGTGCATTAATACTGGGGTTTATATGGTGACATGAGATGTGGGTGTAGGGTGCATTGACACTGGGGTTTATAGATGAGATATGGGAGTAGGGTGCAGTAACACTGGGCTATATAGATGAGATATGGGAGAAGGGTGCATTGACACTGGGGTTTATAGATGAGATATGGGAGTAGGGTGCAGTAAAACTGGGGTTTATAGATGAGATATGGGAGTAGGGTGCAGTAACACTGGGGTTTATAGATGCGATATGGGAGTAGGGTTCATTGACACTGGGGTTTATAGATGAGAAATGGGAGTAGGGTGCAATAACACTGGGTTTTATAGATGAGATATGGGAGTAGGGTGCAGTAACACTGGGGTTTATAGATGAGATATGGGAGAAGGGTGCAGTAACACTGGGGTTTATAGATGAGATATGGGAGTAGGGTGCAGTAACACTGGGGTTTATAGATGAGATATGGGAGTAGGGTGCAGTAACACTGGGGTTTATAGATGAGATATGGGAGTAGGGTGCAGTAACACTGGGGTTTATAGATGAGATATGGGAGTAGGGTGCAGTAACACTGGGGTTTATAGATGAGAAATGGGAGGAGGGTGCATTGTCACTGGGGTTTATAGATGAGAAATGGGAGTAGGCTGCAGTAACACTGGGGTTTATAGATGAGATATGTGAGTAGGGTGCAGTAACCCTGGGGTTTATAGATGAGATATGGGTGTAGGGTGCATTAATACTGGGGTTTATATGGTGAGAGGAGATGTGGGTGTAGGGTGCATTGACACTGGGGTTTATAGATGAGATATGGGAGTAGGGTGCAGTAACAATGGGGTTTATAGATGAGATATGGGAGTAGGGTGCAGTAACACTGGGGTATATAGATGAGATATGGGAGAAGGGTGCATTGACACTGGGGTTTATAGATGAGAAATGGGAGTAGGGTGCAGTAACACTGGGGTTTATAGATGAGATATGGGAGTAGGGTGCAGTAACACTGGGGTTTATAGATGATATATGGGTTTAGGGTGCAGTAACACTGGGGTTTATAGATGAGATATGGGTTTAGGGTGCAGTAATACTGGGGTTTATAGATGAGATATGGGTTTAGGGTGCATTAATACTGGGGTTTATAGATGAGATATGGGAGTAGGGTGCAGTAACACTGGGTTTATAGATGAGATATGGGTGGAGGGTGCAGTAACAGTGGGGTTTATAGATGAGATATGGGAGTAGGGTGCAGTAACACTGGGGTTTATATGATGAGATATGGGAGTAGGGTGCCGTAACACTGGGGTTTATAGATGAGATATGGGAGTAGGGTGCAGTAACACCGGGGTTTATAGATGAGATATGGGAGTAGGGTTCATTGACACTGGGGTTTATAGATGAGAAATGGGAGTAGGGTGCAATAACACTGGGGTTTATAGATGAGATATGGGAGTAGGGTGCAGTAACACTGCAGTTTATAGATGAGATATGGGAGTAGGGTGCAGTAACACTGGGGTTTATAGATGAGATATGGGAGTAGGGTGCAGTAACACAGGGGTTTATAGATGAGATATGGGAGTAGGGTGCAGTAACACTGGGGTTTATAGATGAGATATGGGAGTAGGGTGCAGTAACACTGGGGTTTATATATGAGAAATGGGAGGAGGGTGCATTGTCAGTGGGGTTTATAGATGAGAAATGGGAGTAGGCTGCAGTAACACTGGGGTTTATAGATGAGATATGTGAGTAGGGTGCAGTAACCCTGGGGTTTATAGATGAGATATGGGTGTAGGGGAGTAGGTGCATTAATACTGGGGTTTATATGTTGAGAGGAGATGTGGGTGTAGGGTGCATTGACACTGGGGTTTATAGATGAGATATGGGAGTAGGGTGCAGTAACAATGGGGTTTATAGATGAGATATGGGAGTAGGGTGCAGTAACACTGGGGTATATAGATGAGATATGGGAGAAGGTTGCATTGACACTGGGGTTTATAGATGAGATATGGGAGTAGGGTGCAGTAACACTGGGGTTTATAGATGAGATATGGGAGTAGGGTGCAGTAACACTGGTGTTTATAGATGAGAAATGGGAGGAGGGTGCATTGTCACTGGGGTTTATAGATGAGAAATGGGAGTAGGGTGCAGTAACACTGGGGTTTATAGATGAGATATGTGAGTAGGGTGCAGTAACCCTGGGGTTTATAGATGAGATATGGGTGTAGGGTGCATTAATACTGGGGTTTATATGGTGAGAGGAGATGTGGGTGTAGGGTGCATTGACACTGGGGTTTATAGATGAGATATGGGAGTAGGGTGCAGTAACAATGGGGTTTATAGATGAGATATGGGAGTAGGGTGCAGTAACACTGGGCTATATAGATGAGATATGGGAGAAGGGTGCATTGACACTGGGGTTTATAGATGAGATATGGGAGTAGGGTGCAGTAAAACTGGGGTTTATAGATGAGATATGGGAGTAGGGTTCATTGACACTGGGGTTTATAGATGAGAAATGGGAGTAGGGTGCAATAACACTGGGTTTTATAGATGAGATATGGGAGTAGGGTGCAGTAACACTGGGGTTTATAGATGAGATATGGGAGTAGGGTGCAGTAACACTGGGGTTTATAGATGAGATATGGGAGTAGGGTGCAGTAACACTGGGGTTTATAGATGAGATATGGGAGTAGGGTGCAGTAACAATGGGGTTTATAGATGAGATATGGGAGTAGGGTGCAGTAACACTGGGGTTTATAGATGAGAAATGGGAGGAGGGTGCATTGTCACTGGGGTTTATAGATGAGAAATGGGAGTAGGCTGCAGTAACACTGGGGTTTATAGATGAGATATGTGAGTAGGGTGCAGTAACCCTGGGGTTTATAGATGATATATGGGTGTAGGGTGCATTAATACTGGGGTTTATATGATGAGAGGAGATGTGGGTGTAGGGTGCATTGACACTGGGGTTTATAGATGAGATATGGGAGAAGGGTGCATTGACACTGGGGTTTATAGATGAGATATGGGGTTTTAGTGAGGGGAGTGCAGTAACACTGGGGTTTATTGATGAGATATGGGAGTAGGGTGCAGTAACACTGGGGTTTATATGATGAGATATGGGAGTAGGGTGCCGTAACACTGGGGTTTATAGATGAGATATGGGAGTAGGGTGCAGTAACACCGGGGTTTATAGATGAGATATGGGAGTAGGGTTCATTGACACTGGGGTTTATAGATGAGAAATGGGAGTAGGGGTGCAATAACACTGGGGTTTATAGATGAGATATGGGAGTAGGGTGCAGTAACACTGCAGTTTATAGATGAGATATGGGAGTAGGGTGCAGTAACACTGGGGTTTATAGATGAGATATGGGAGTAGGGTGCAGTAACACAGGGGTTTATAGATGAGATATGGGAGTAGGGTGCAGTAACACTGGGGTTTATAGATGAGATATGGGAGTAGGGTGCAGTAACACTGGGGTTTATATATGAGAAATGGGAGGAGGGTGCATTGTCAGTGTGGTTTATAGATGAGAAATGGGAGTAGGCTGCAGTAACACTGGGGTTTATAGATGAGATATGTGAGTAGGGTGCAGTAACCCTGGGGTTTATAGATGAGATATGGGTGTAGGGTGCATTAATACTGGGGTTTATATGTTGAGAGGAGATGTGGGTGTAGGGTGCATTGACACTGGGGTTTATAGATGAGATATGGGAGTAGGGTGCAGTAACAATGGGGTTTATAGATGAGATATGGGAGTAGGGTGCAGTAACACTGGGGTATATAGATGAGATATGGGAGAAGGTTGCATTGACACTGGGGTTTATAGATGAGATATGGGAGTAGGGTGCAGTAACACTGGGGTTTATAGATGAGATATGGGAGTAGGGTGCAGTAACACTGGGGTTTATAGATGAGATATGGGAGTAGGGTGCAGTAACACTGGTGTTTATAGATGAGAAATGGGAGGAGGGTGCATTGTCACTGGGGTTTATAGATGAGAAATGGGAGTAGGGTGCAGTAACACTGGGGTTTATAGATGAGATATGTGAGTAGGGTGCAGTAACCCTGGGGTTTATAGATGAGATATGGGTGTAGGGTGCATTAATACTGGGGTTTATATGGTGAGAGGAGATGTGGGTGTAGGGTGCATTGACACTGGGGTTTATAGATGAGATATGGGAGTAGGGTGCAGTAACAATGGGGTTTATAGATGAGAAATGGGAGTAGGCTGCAGTAACACTGGGGTTTATAGATGAGATATGTGAGTAGGGTGCAGTAACCCTGGGGTTTATAGATGAGATATGGGTGTAGGGTGCATTAATACTGGGGTTTATATGTTGAGAGGAGATGTGGGTGTAGGGTGCATTGACACTGGGGTTTATAGATGAGATATGGGAGTAGGGTGCAGTAACAATGGGGTTTATAGATGAGATATGGGAGTAGGGTGCAGTAACACTGGGGTATATAGATGAGATATGGGAGAAGGTTGCATTGACACTGGGGTTTATAGATGAGATATGGGAGTAGGGTGCAGTAACACTGGGGTTTATAGATGAGATATGGGAGTAGGGTGCAGTAACACTGGGGTTTATAGATGAGATATGGGAGTAGGGGTGCAGTAACACTGGTGTTTATAGATGAGAAATGGGAGGAGGGTGCATTGTCACTGGGGTTTATAGATGAGAAATGGGAGTAGGGTGCAGTAACACTGGGGTTTATAGATGAGATATGTGAGTAGGGTGCAGTAACCCTGGGGTTTATAGATGAGATATGGGTGTAGGGGTGCATTAATACTGGGGTTTATAGATGGTGAGAGGAGATGTGGGTGTAGGGTGCATTGACACTGGGGTTTATAGATGAGATATGGGAGTAGGGTGCAGTAACAATGGGGTTTATAGATGAGATATGGGAGTAGGGTGCAGTAACACTGGGCTATATAGATGAGATATGGGAGAAGGGTGCATTGACACTGGGGTTTATAGATGAGATATGGGAGTAGGGTGCAGTAAAACTGGGGTTTATAGATGAGATATGGGAGTAGGGTTCATTGACACTGGGGTTTATAGATGAGAAATGGGAGTAGGGTGCAATAACACTGGGTTTTATAGATGAGATATGGGAGTAGGGTGCAGTAACACTGGGGTTTATAGATGAGATATGGGAGTAGGGTGCAGTAACACTGGGGTTTATAGATGAGATATGGGAGTAGGGTGCAGTAACACTGGGGTTTATAGATGAGATATGGGAGTAGGGTGCAGTAACACTGGGGTTTATAGATGAGATATGGGAGTAGGGTGCAGTAACACTGGGGTTTATAGATGAGAAATGGGAGGAGGGTGCATTGTCACTGGGGTTTATAGATGAGAAATGGGAGTAGGCTGCAGTAACACTGGGGTTTATAGATGAGATATGTGAGTAGGGTGCAGTAACCCTGGGGTTTATAGATGATATATGGGTGTAGGGTGCATTAATACTGGGGTTTATATGATGAGAGGAGATGTGGGTGTAGGGTGCATTGACACTGGGGTTTATAGATGAGATATGGGAGAAGGGTGCATTGACACTGGGGTTTATAGATGAGATATGGGAGTAGGGTGCAGTAACACTGGGGTTTATTGATGAGATATGGGAGTAGGGTGCAGTAACACTCGGGTTTATAGATGAGATATGGGTGGAGGGTGCATTAATACTGGGGTTTATAGATGAGATATGGGTTTAGGGTGCAGTAATACTGGGGTTTATAGATGAGATATGGGTGGAGGGTGCAGTAACAGTGGGGTTTATAGATGAGATATGGGTGTAGGGTGCATTAACACTGGGGTTTATAGATGAGAAATGGGAGTAGGGTGCAGTAACACTGGGGTTTATAGATGAGATATGGGTGTAGGGTGCAGTAACACTGGGGTTTATAGATGAGATATGGGTGGAGGGTGCAGTAACACTGGGGTTTATAGATGAGATATGGGTGTAGGGTGCATTAACACTGGGGTTTATAAATGAGATATGGGTGTTGGGTGCAGTAACACTGGGGTTTATAGATGAGATATGTTGTGTAGGGTGCAGTAACACTGGGGTTTATAAATGAGATATGGGAGTAGGGTGCAGTAACACTGGGGTTTATAGATGAGATATGGGTGTAGGGTACAGTAACAGTCAGGGTTATGGAGGGTTGAAAGAAAGGAGTGAGTGAGTGAGTGAGTGAGTGAGTGAGTGAGTGAGTGAGTGAGTGAGTGAGTGAGTGAGTGAGTGAGTGAGTGAGTGAGTGAGTGAGTGAGTGAGTGAGTGAGAAACCTGAGGGACAAGAGAGAGTGAGGGAGAAAAGGGCTGAGGGAAAGAGTTCTCCACATGTGTTCTCCTCATTACCCTGAGCTGCATGCTGCTCATTCTGCAGGAATGTGCTGCTAACGTGTCTGTAACCTCCACCTTCACACACACACACACACACACACACACACACACACACACACACACACACACACACACCCGCCACACTTAATAAGACTCCCCATTGCTCTAACCACACAGCTGCTCTGTGCGATACAGCACATCACGTAATACAAACCTCAAAGGAATAGTTCACAGAAATTACATAATTACATATTGGTTTTCTTAGCCTGTAAGCAGTCTATGGACAAGATATGAGAGCAAACCATGCTATGGTTTAGTTTCCCGGGCACTGTTTCCAAATGCTAACAAATCCCATTGAAGTCATGAGACCAATATAATAATTTTCTAACATCTTGTCCAAGTCAAGACCGGGGTACTTATTGTTGGAGCCAAAGCACAGATAGAGAATCTGGCATTTTAATTTACGGGAACTAAAATTAAAACACCAGGTAAAAAACCTAGTCGTTATTTTAGATTCTGAACTCAGTTTCAAGTCACACATTAGGAACATGAACACAATAGCTTTTCACCACCTGAGGAACATTGCCAAGGTGCGGCCATTTCTCTCTCAGGCTGATGCAGAGAGACTCATCCATGCTTTTATTACAAGCAGGCTTGACTACTGTAATGCTGCAGCATGGATACTGACCAAGACCAGTTGGAGAGCATACATTTCATCGGTTTTAAGGTCTCTGCACTGGCTGCCTGTGAGTTTTACAATTCATTTTAAGATTATTCTGTTTGTTTTTAAATCACCCCAATACATGTCAGACACGCTTTTAAGTTATGTACCCAGTAGGTCCCTCACGTCCTCTGGCACTGGCCGTTTAACGATCCCAAAGTCTAGGACCAAGAGGCTGAATGGGAGAGTACTTTTTTGGTGGTAAGGGTTCTATTTTAGGTTATGATTGACACTTGCTCCAGCCACATACAGGAGCACACATGGGTCACACACACACACACACACACACACACACACACACACACACACACACACACACACACACACACACACACACACACACACACACACACACACACACACACACACATAAAAAGTACTAAATTGTCATACTTGAGTAAAAGTAAAGATACTTTAATCGAAAAAGTGAAAGCCACCCAGTAAAATACTACTTGAGTAAAAGTCTAAAAATTTCTGGTTTTGAATGTGCTTAAAGTGCAGTGGTGGAGAAATTATTCAGTTGTCATACTAAAAGTACAAAGTACAAATAAATGCAGTACATCAAATTCCTTATATTAAGCAAACCAGATGGCACTATTCTTGTACTTTTATTTATTTACGGATAGCAAGGGGCACACTTCAACACTCAGAAATAATTTACAAATGCGGTATTTGTGTTTAGTGAGTACACCATGTCAGAGCGGGTAGGGATAACATTGTGTTATATTGATAGGTGCATGAATTGGACCATATTGCATCATGGTCACCTAATCTTCCATTTGGCTCATTCATCCCTCCTCCTCTCCCCTGTAACCATTTCCCAGGTCTTAATTTACAGTTGAAGTCAGAAGTTTACATACACTTAGGTTGGAGTCATTAAAACTAGTTTTTCAACCACTCCACAAATTTCTTGTTAACACACTATAGTTTTGGCAAGTCAGTTAGGACATCTACTTTGTGCATGACACAAGTAATATTCCCAACAATTGTTTACAGACCGATTATTTCACTTATAATTGTCACGACTTCTGCCGAATGCACCTTGGTGTGAAAAGTGCAAATCAATCCCAGAACAACAGCAAAGAACCTTGTGAAGATGCTGGAGAAAACAATTACAAAAGTATCTATATCCACAGTAAAACGAGTCCTATATCGACATAACCTGAAAGGCCGCACAGCAAGGAAGAAGCCACTGCTCCAAAACCGCCATAAAAAAGCCAGACTACGTTTTGCAACTGCACATGGGGACAAAGATCGTACTTTTTAGAGAAATGTCTGCTGGTCTGATGAAACAAAAATTTAACTGTTTGGCCATAATGACCATCGTTATGTTTGGAGGAAAAAGGGGTAGGTTTGCAAGCCGAAGAACACCATCCCAACCGTGAAGCATGGGGGTGGCAGCATCATGTTGTGGGGGTGCTTTGCTGCAGGAAGGACTGGTGCACTTCACAAAATAGATGGCATCATGAGGAAGGAATAATACCTTTATATATTGAAGCAACATCTCAAGACATCAGCCAGGATGTTAAAGCTTGGTCTCAAATGGGTCTTCCAAATGGACAATGACCCCAAGCATACTTCCAAAGTTGTGGCAAAATGGCTTGTGGACAACAAAGTCAAGGTATTGGAATGGCCATCAC
>NW_027014855.1:0-12637 GCF_036934945.1 Oncorhynchus masou masou | reverse complement strand
GTGACTAAAGCCTCAGGCTCATTAGCATAACGCAACGTTAACGATTTCTGAAAATCGCAAATAAAATGAAAATAATGCTCTCTGCTTTAGCCCTTTTCTTAACAACACTGTCATCTCTGATTTTCAAAATATGCTTTTGAACCATAGAAATTGACTAATTTGTGTAAGAGTATGCAAAGCTAGCATAGCATTTTGAGTAGCATTGAACGCAACATTTTCACAAAAACCAGATAACCAAATAAATAAAATCATTTACCTTTGAAGAGCTTCTGATGTTTTCAATGAGGAGACTCTCAGTTACATACCAAATGCGCAGTTTTTCCTGAAAGCGTCTGTGTGTAGGAGAAATTGTTCCGTTTTCTACATTGCGTCTGGCTACCGAAACGAACCGAAAATTCAGTCACCTACAATGTAAAACTTTTCCGAATTAACTACATAATATCGACCGAAACATGGCAAACGTTGTTTGGAATCAATCCTCAAGGTGTTTTTTCACATATCTCTTCATTGATATATCGTTCGTGGAAGCTTGCTTTCCTCTCTGAATCCCATGGAAAAATACTGGCAGCTGACTTTGCGCACCAATTTCGGCGCAGGACACCGGGCGGACACCTGGTAAATGTGGTCTCTTATGGTCAGTCTTCCAATGATCTGCCTACAAATACGTCACAATGCTGCAGACACCTTGGGGAAACGACAGAAAGGGCAGGCTCATTCCTCTCGCATTCACAGCCATATAAGGAGACAATGGAAAACAGAGCCTCAAAAATCCTGCTCTTTTCCTGGATGCCGTCTCATCTTGGTTTTGCCTGAAGCTCACGTTCTAGGCACGCACAGAAAATATCTTGGTAGTTCTGGACACGTCAGAGTGTTTTCTTTGAAAGCTATCAATTATATGCATAGTCGAGCATCTTTTTGTGACAAAATATCTTGTTTAAAACAGGAACGTCCAAAAATGAAATGAGCTCTGCGACATTTCTGTGATTTTCTATGATTTTCTGAAATAACACACCACTCACTAAACCCTCCGTAAATAACTCAGTTCTTAACGTAAAGACTTAAAACTCAGGATTCTGTAAAGGCATACCCCAATGAGGATATGAGTTTATTTATAGCTTCCTGTGCCAACAGGAAGTGCCTTAAATGGTGTCATAGTGGCTGTATCCAAGGGTTAAAAAGGTCAGATCTTTTCAAAACTTCATATGTGATTAGGCAACCCTCCTGAACTGTAAAATCACTCATTTCTCCCAACAGATGTCAAAGAAAAGCTCTCTCACACACACACAGCAAGGATGGAGTGACAAAGCGCGGTGTTTAAAGACACAGAGAGCAGGCAATGGCATAAACATAATCCCAAGGCCGTGCCGAGTTCAACGAGATGCCCCGCTGACCGTAGCTCGCTCGGTCTGAGCGCAGCGACCATGAGAAAAATAGGCCCACAATGAAGCCTGCACCACAATGTCATTTGATTTTGGGTGACAGCGGCGGAACCGTTAGGTTTAGAAGGACAATTCAAACACAGGACTGTTCCTAAGGTCCTCCCGATCTGTGCAAGCCTAACCTTGACCGTGTGGCATTAACCCTTCACAGTTAAAAGAAGGTGTTTACATCAAAAAGTTTGCATTGACTTCTCTCCCCATAGGAATACATTGGCTTCACCTCGAAATTCAACCTGAGGCCTATGTGGGTTATGAATGCCTTATGAACCTGTCTTCTATGACATTCCATCAGACCACTATGAGGTCTACCTGTGTCGATTCTAAGCTTCCTGGAGCAACCGGAAGTGGTTAAATTGACCCAAAAGGTATTTGGATGTACATCACCTCCAAAGGTGAAAATGACTCTGCATTATTCAACCCTGTGTAGATCAGTCAATTCTCAACTTAAAGACTTAAAACTCAGGGTTCTGTAGGTTTCTATGTCAATCAAGACATGTGTGTATTTATAGCTTCCTGTGCCAACCGGAAGTGCCATAATTGGTGTCTCAGGGGCTGTTTGGAAGGGTTAAAAAAATCAGATCTGTCCAAAACTTCATATGTGTGATTAGGCAACCCCCATGAACTGTAAATCAGTCATTTCTCCCAACAGATGTCAAAGAAAAGCTCTCACACACACACACAGCAAGGATGGAGTGACAAAGCGTGGTGTTTAAAGACACAGAGAGCAGGCAATGGCATAAACATAATCCCAAGGCCGTGCCGAGTTCAACGAGATATCCCGCTTGACCGTAGCTCGCTCGGTCTAAGCGCAGCGACCATGAGAAAAATAGGCCCACAATGAAGCCTGCACCACAATGTCATTTGATTTTGGGTGACAGCGGCGGAACCGTTAGGTTTAGAAAGACAATTCAACCACAGGACTGTTCCTAAGGTCCTCCCGATCTGTGCAAGCCTAACCTTGACTGTGTGGCATTAACCTTTCACAGTTAAAAGAAGGTGTTTACATCAAAAAGTTTGCATTGACTTCTCTCCCCATAGGAATACATTGGCTTCACCTCGAAATTCAACCTGAGGCCTATGTGGGTTATGAATGCCTTATGAACCTGTCTTCTATGACATTCCATCAGACCACTATGAGGTCTACCTGTGTCGATTCTAAGCTTCCTGGAGCAACCGGAAGTGGTTAAATTGACCCAAAAGGTATTTGGATGTACATCACCTCCAAAGGTGAAAATGACTCTGCATTATTCAACCCTGTGTAGATCAGTCAATTCTCAACTTAAAGACTTAAAACTCAGGATTCTGTAGGTTTCTATGTCAATCAAGACATGTGTGTATTTATAGCTTCCTGTGCCAACCGGAAGTGCCATAATTGGTGTCTCAGGGGCTGTTTGGAAGGGTTAAAAAAATCAGATCTGTCCAAAACTTCATATGTGTGATTAGGCAACCCCCATGAACTGTAAATCAGTCATTTTTCCCATAAAAATTCAAAGGAAAACTAAATCACACAGATACACAACTTGGATGGAGGGACGTATTGGGGTGTGTAGAGACTGACAGTGCCTCCAATAGTTAGCTTTGTTCGAGCTAAAAAAGAACCGTCAGACCTAGAGTTCCGAAACTTTAGAATCCTGTTCTAGACCTCAGGTCGATAGTGCGTGGTGAGTTACGGCGCTCTAGAAGGTTCTCGGACCGAGAAACAGCCTCGAACATTTGCAATGACTTCAATTCATTTTGACCATTACGAAAATGGCGACATTTAGAAATGTCCCAGAGACACAAGACTAGGTGCATTGTGACCGTCTCGGCCCATAGAGACAGAACCCAACATCTCTGTCCGATAGCTCATTCAAGGACCCCGTAGCAAGGCATGGAAAAAAGTGGATTTTCAGCACCAATTAGGGTTTTACTCGGACACCAAATGACCTATCGAGCCGAAACTCGGGATTCGGGGTCGCCTCACATAGGACTACACATAATGTCCGAACTGGCCCCGCAGCTAGAAAGTAACTATGTGTTTTATGTTTTTTATGGTTTGAACCGAAGGCGTTGTGAATTTTGGGCCAACTCGACATGATACTTGCTCCTAAGCAGTTGGGAAAAGTGGGTTTTAATTATTCGGTTGTATCAGTTGGTGTCAGAATGATATCGTTGACTGATGGTGACTTGCAGGTGACTCTTGTCCATTTGCAATAGCATTTATGTTGAGTACCACCATCTGGCGACATTCTGAAATCAACCATAACGAGCAATGGAAGGTACCAGTATCACTGCCCAGCCATCCTGAGGTCATCGGGCCAGTCAAATTGGCATTCCTGTATGATTTTTATAGCATGACAAATTGGTGATGGTATTTGCCCAGTTAACCATATGGCAAATGCACAGTGACTTTGAAAGGGTGAAAAGCATTGCAAATGGACATTCTGAAATCAACCCTAATGAGCGATGGAGAGGTACCAGAATCACTGCCCAGCCATCCCAGTTCATCGGGCCAGTCAATTGGCATTCCTGCACGAATTTTCAGTGACTTTGCAAAAGTGAGAAAACATTTGCAATATGTTTTAACAGTGAGGTACCATCACCAAAAGTGACATTCTGAAATCAACCCAAACGAGCGATGGAGAGGTACCAAAATCACTGCCCAGCCATCCCGAGGTCATCGGGCCAGTCAATTTGGCATTCCTGCATGATTTTTATAGCATGACAAATTGGTGATGGTGAATGCCCAGTTAACCATATGGCAAATGCACAGTGACTTTGCAAAAGTGAGAAAACATTACCAAATGGACATTCTGAAATCAACACAAACAATGGCATCACCATAGTGTCCAGACTGTGCCGAGTCAATGAGGCGCCCCGCTTTGACCGTAGCTCGCTCGGTCTGAGCGCAGCGACCATGAGAAAAATAGGCCCAATATGAAGCCTGCACCAGTACGTCATTTGATTTTGGGTGACAGCGGCGGAACCGTTAGGTTTAAAGGACAATTCAACCACAGGAATGTTCCTAAAGGTCCTCCTGATCTGTGCAAGCCTAACCTTGACCGTGTGACATTAACCCTTCACAGTTAAAAGAAGGTGTTTACATAAAAACAGTGTGCATTGACTTCCTTCCCATAGGAATACATTTGCTGCTCCACTAAATACAACCTGGAGTCTATATGGGTTATGACAAATGCTGTATGAACCTGTCTTTCGGTACCAGTCCATCAGGCAAATAAGGTCTACCTGTGTCGATTCTAGGCTTCCTGGACCAAATGGACATTCTGAAATCAACATAAAAATGGCATCGCAAAACCGTCCAGTTTGATAGACATAGTGCATTCGCCCAGGTAAATCAGTAGTCGCTCGGTCGGGCGCGACCATGAAAACTTTGTGGATTCTGTAAATAATGCCCACCATGAAGATGTATTTGAGTTACAGCTTCCTGTGACAACCGGAAGTGCCATAATTGGTGTCTCATGGGCTTTAGAAGGACAATTCAAAAACAGGACTTTCCAAAACTCCCATATATATGATTAGGCAACCCCCATGAACTGTAAATCAGTCATTTTTCCCTTCAATTAAAGGAAAACTAAATCACACATATTGACTTCTTCCCATAGGAGGGAATACACAAAAAGGAGACTGACAGTGCCTCCAATAGTTGGTTTGAATGATATCAAATCTGTCTGATGGACGGTGATCCATGCAGGTGACTCTTGTCCATTTGTAATTCTAGCTTCATGGACCAACGGAAGTGGTTAAATCGCTAGAAGTGTATACCCATAACCTGCCATGATTTGATAGACATATTTGCATTCAACCTGTAAATCAGTGACTTTTTAATGGTAAAGACTTAAAATAGGATTTTAAGCGGTAATACCATCACCTGAGGATGAGGTTGAAATCGGCTTAAGCGAGCCAATGGAGAAGTGCCAAAATCACTGCCCAGCCATGGGCTGTTTTCAGACCAGTCAATTGGATCTGCAAAAATTTTCAGTGACTTTGCAAAAAAGTAAGGAACATTTGTAAATCAGTCATGTTTTAACATTCAAGGTACCATCACCAAATGCGACATTCTGGAATCAGCCCAACAGTGATGGGGGTACCAGTAGAGACTGACAGTGCCATCCTGAGGTGCTTCCGAATGATATCAAATTGCATTCTGATGACGGTGACTTAAATTGGTGACTCTTAACCATTGGCAAATAGTGACTTTGAAAAGCGGTGAGAAAAATCACCAAATGGACATTCTGAATTCAGCCCAAACTAGCGATGGAAGGTACCAGAATCACTGCCCAGCCATCCCGAGGTCATCGGGCCAGTCAATTGGCATTCCTGCATGATTTTTATAGCATGACAAATTGGTGATGGTGAATGCCCAGTTAACCATATGGCAAATGCACAGTGACTTTGAAAAGAGTGAGAAACATCACCAAATGGACATTCTGGAATCAACCCTAACGAGCGATGGAGAGGTACCAGAATCACTGCCAAGCCATCCCGAGTTCATCGGGCCAGTCAATTGGCATTCCTGCACAAATTTTCAGTGACTTTGCAAAAGTAAGAAAACATTTGCAATATGTTTTAACAGTGAGGTACCATCACCAGTCAAGTGTCATTCTGAAATCAGTGACCCACCAAGCGATGGGGATTACCCAGAATCACTGCCCAGCCATCCCGTTTCATCGGGCCAGTCAATTTGCATTCCTGCACAATTTTTATAGCATGACAAATTGGTGATGGTGAATGCCCAGTTAACCATCTTGCAAATGCACAGTGACTTTGCAAAAGTGAGAAAACATAAACAAATGGACATGATGAAATCAACACCCGAGTTTTTAAAGGAACAACAATCACTGCCCGGCCATAGTTCATCAGGCCAGTCAATTTTGCATTTCTGAAGGATTTTTGCAAGGCATGAGAAACATTTCAAATGACATTCTGAAATCCCCCACAAAACATATGCCTTATGGACAGGTAAAAAAAAAAACGAACATATGCCCAGCCATGACTAAAGTATGTTGATACAGTTCTTATTTGGCATTCCTGACACAAAATTCGAAAAAAATTTGCAAAACGGTCCAAGCACTTTTTAGGGGTGTGTAAAGTTTTTTATGAAATTTTGCAATTATTGACTTTTGACTTCTGACTTCCTATGAAATCATATTGCAGATGGACAAAACACATGCAATAATGCGCAAGTAAAAAAAAAAAAAAATAATGATAATAAAATTGGACAAAAGTATATTCATACAGTTCTTACACATGTGTAATTGACAAAAAAAGCGAAAAGAATTTGAAAAAAGCGGTCCAGAAAGCACTTTTTAAGGGGTGATAAGTTTTTGACAAAAAATCCATTTTTTCAAAATTTGGCTTTGGATGTTGACTTGGAGTCAATATCAATATGAAAAACCACGGTGGAGCGCACACTCCACCTGTTGGATTTTTTGAAGTGTTACAACTGGCAATAGCCATATGGCATTTGAAGTACACTTTGCATGAATCAACGCCGATTTGGGTGAAATTGACCAATGTGTACATAGTTTTGTACTATGCCAATAGTTTGCCATTCATTTTTGTCCAATACAGGGGGAATTCCCTTACATCAAAGTTGGATCAGCCTGTAGTGTGGTTTTCCACTTTAATTTTGAGTGTGACTCCAAATCCAGACCTCCATGGGTTGATAAATTTGATTTCCATTGATAATTTGTGTTATTTTGTTGTCAGCACATTCAACTATGTCAAGAAAAAGTATATATTTCATTCATTCAGATCTAGGATGTGTTATTTTAGTGTTCCCACTTGGGTCCTGTTTCAGTAATAATGAAACAACCTTTTTTTATCCCCTTTTTCATGGTGGAGCTGCAGCTCTTGTACACACTCGGGAGAGGCATCCTCCGAAACACAACCACACTGCTTCTTTACACAACGCACATCAAACCCG
This sequence comes from Oncorhynchus masou masou, assembly GCF_036934945.1. Classification (NCBI taxonomy): domain Eukaryota; kingdom Metazoa; phylum Chordata; class Actinopteri; order Salmoniformes; family Salmonidae; genus Oncorhynchus; species Oncorhynchus masou. The sequence continues at coordinate 5,272 of NW_027014855.1, read as the reverse complement.
GAAGCCAGCTGCACCAATTTATCGGAGGAAATACCTGGTCAGTGTGCACTGTACCTGGCAGCCAAAGGAGTCGCTAGTGCACAATGAGACAAGGATATCCCGGCCGGCCAAACCCTCCATAACCCGGACAACGCTGGGCCAATTGTGCATCACTTTTGATGGCCTCCCGGTCGTGGCAGAGCCTGGGCTCGAAACCAGAATCTCTGGTAGCACAGCTTGCACTGCAATACAGTGCCCTAGACCACTGTGCCCTGAAATCAGACCTTCTTGTTGAGTATCTGATAATCTACCATATTTATAGGAGTGGTTAAAAACTTGTTATGGCTGCAATCCCGATATCGGGATAAGTGTCATCAACAACCGCTGAATAGCATAGTGCTACATTCAATAAATATTGCTACAAATATTTATATTCATGAAATCACAAGTGCAATATAGGAAAACACAGCTTAGCCTTTTGTTAATCCACCTGTCGTGTCAGATTTTGAAATTATGCTTTTCAGCGAAAGCAATCCAAGTGTTTGTGTAAGTTTATCGATCGCACGACGAAACATTAAGTACACTCATCAGGAAGCTTGGTCAGGAAAATCAGAAATGCAATCAAATTAATCGTTTACCTTTGATGATCTTCGGATGTTTTCACTCATGAGACTCCCAGTTACACAACAAATGTTCCGTTTGTTCCATAAAGATGATTTTTATATCCAAAATACCTCCGTTTGTTTGTCGCGTTATGTTCATAAATCCACAGGAAAGAGCGGTCACGACAACGCAGATGAAAATTCCAAATAGTTTCCATAATGCCCACAGAAACATGTCAAACGTTTTTTTTTATAATCAATCCTCAGGTTGTTTTAAAAATATATAATCGATAATATATCAACCGCAAATGTCTTTCACAGTAGGAGAGGGAAAAGCAATACCTATCCAAATTCTGTTGCGCGAGCAAAACTCATGTGACCACTTGACGCGATGTTATTGTTCTGGCTCATTTTTCAAAATAAAAGCCTGAAACTATGTCTGAAGACTGTTGACACCTTGAGGAAGCGATAGGAAAAGGAATCTGGTTCATATCCCTTTAAATGGAGCAAAGGAAGGCTATGGAACATGGAGTTTTCAAAATAGAAGCCACTTCCTGTTTTGATTTTCCTCATTTACATTTACATTTAAGTCATTTAGCAGACGCTCTTATCCAGAGCGACTTACAAATTGGTGAATTCACCTTCTGACATCCAGTGGAACAGCCACTTTACAATAGTGCATCTAAGTCATTAAGGGGGGGGTGAGAAGGATTACTTATCCTATCCTAGGTATTCCTTGAAGAGGTGGGGTTTCAGGTGTCTCCGGAAGGTGGTGATTGACTCCGCTGTCCTGGCGTCGTGAGGGAGTTTGTTCCACCATTGGGGGGCCAGAGCAGCGAACAGTTTTGACTGGGCTGAGCGGGAACTGTACTTCCTCAATGGTAGGGAGGCGAGCAGGCCAGAGGTGGATGAACGCAGTGCCCTTGCTTGGGTGTAGGGCCTGATCAGAGCCTGGAGGTACTGCGGTGCCGTTCCCCTCACAGCTCCGTAGGCAAGCACCATGGTCTTGTAGCGGATGCGAGCTTCAACTGGAAGCCAGTGGAGAGAGCGGAGGAGCGGGGTGACGTGAGAGAACTTGGGAAGGTTGAACACCAGACGGGCTGCGGCGTTCTGGATGAGTTGTAGGGGTTTAATGGCACAGGCAGGGAGCCCAGCCAACAGCGAGTTGCAGTAATCCAGACGGGAGATGACAAGTGCCTGGATTAGGACCTGCGCCGCTTCCTGTGTGAGGCAGGGTCGTACTCTGCGGATGTTGTAGAGCATGAACCTACAGGAACGGGCCACCGCCATGATGTTGGTTGAGAACGACAGGGTGTTGTCCAGGATCACGCCAAGGTTCTTAGCGCTCTGGGAGGAGGACACAATGGAGTTGTCAACCGTGATGGCGAGATCATGGAACGGGCAGTCCTTCCCCGGGAGGAAGAGCAGCTCCGTCTTGCCGAGGTTCAGCTTGAGGTGGTGATCCGTCATCCACACTGATATGTCTGCCAGACATGCAGAGATGCGATTCGCCACCTGGTCATCAGAAGGGGGAAAGGAGAAGATTAATTGTGTGTCGTCTGCATAGCAATGATAGGAGAGACCATGTGAGGTTATGACAGAGCCAAGTGACTTGGTGTATAGCGAGAATAGGAGAGGGCCTAGAACAGAGCCCTGGGGGACACCAGTGGTGAGAGCGCGTGGCGAGGGAGACAGATTCTCGCCACGCCACCTGGTAGGAGCGACCTGTCAGGTAGGACGCAATCCAAGCGTGGGCCGCGCCGGAGATGCCCAACTCGGAGAGGGTGGAGAGGAGGATCTGATGGTTCACAGTATCGAAGGCAGCCGATAGGTCTAGAAGGATGAGAGCAGAGGAGAGAGAGTTAGCTTTAGCAGTGCGGAGCGCCTCCGTGATGCAGAGAAGAGCAGTCTCAGTTGAATGACTAGTCTTGAAACCTGACTGATTTGGATCAAGAAGGTCATTCTGAGAGAGATAGAGGGAGCTGGCCAAGGACGGCACGTTCAAGAGTTTTGGAGAGAAAAGAAAGAAGGGATACTGGTCTGTAGTTGTTGACATCGGAGGGATCGAAAGTGTAGGTTTCTTCAGAAGGGGGTGCAACTCTCGCTTCCTTGAAGACGGAAGGGACGTAGCCAGCGGTCAGGGATGAGTTGATGAGCGAGGTGAGGTAAGGAGAAGGTCCCCGGAAATGGTCTGGAGGAGAGAGGAGGGGATAGGGTCGAGCGGGCAGGCTGTTGGGCGGCCGGTCACAAGAAGCGAGATTTCATCTGGAGAGAGAGGGGAGAAAGAGGTCAGAGCACAGGGTAGGGCAGTGTGAGCAGAACTAGCGGTGTCGCTTTGACTTAGCAAACGAGGATCGGATGTCGTCAATCTTCTTTTTCAAAATGGTTGACGGGTCATCTGCAGAGAGGGAGGAGGGGGGAGGGGGAGGAGGATTCAGGAGGGAGGAGAAGGTGGCAAAGAGCTTCCTAGGGTTAGAGGCAGATGCTTGGAATTTAGAGTGGTAGAAAGTGGCTTTAGCAGCAGAGACAGAGGAGGAAAAATGTAGAGAGGAGGGAGTGAAAGGATGCCAGGTCCGCAGGAGGCGAGTTTTCCTCCATTTCCGCTTCGGCTGCCCGGAGCTCTGTTCTGTGAGCTCGCAATGAGTCATCGAGCCACGGAGCGGGGAGGGGGAGGACCGGGAGCCGGCCTGGAGGATAGGGGACATAGAGAGTCAAAGGATGCAGAAAGGGAAGAGAGGAGGGTTGAGGAGGCAGAGTCAGGAGAAAGGTTGGAGAAGGTATGAGCAGAGGGAAGAGATGAAAGGATGGAAGAGGAAAGAGAAGCGGGGAGAGAGAGCGAAGGTTGGATGCGCGATACCATCCGAGTAGGGGGCAGTGTGGGAAGTGTTGGATGAGAGCGAGAGGGAAAAGGATACAAGGTAGTGGTCGGAGACTTGAGGGAGTTGCAGTGAGGTTAGTGGAAGAACAGCATCTAGTAAAGATGAGGTCGAGCGTATTGCCTGCCTTGTGAGTAGGGGGGAAGGTGAGAGGGTGAGGTCAAAAGAGGAGAGGAGGGAAAGGAGGCAGAGAGGAATGAGTCAAAGGTAGACGGGGGAGGTTAAAGTCGCCCAGGACTGTGAGAGGTGAGCCGTCCTCAGGAAAGGAGCTTATCAAGGCATCAAGCCTATTGATGAACTCTCCGAGGAACCTGAGGGCGATAAATGATAAGAATGTTAAGCTTGAAAGGGCTGGTAACTGTGACAGCATGGAATTCAAAGGAGGCGATAGATAGATGGGTAAGGGGAGAGAGAGAGAATGACCACTTGGGAGAGATGAGGATCCCGGTGCCACCACCCCGCTGACCAGAAGCTCTCGGGTGTGCGAGAACACGGGCGGACGAAGAGAGAGCAGTAGAGTAGCAGTGTTATCTGTGGTGATCCATGTTTCCGCCAGTGCCAGGAAGTCGAGGACTGAGGGAGGCATAGGCTGAGATGAACTCTGCCTGTTGGCCGCAGATCGGCAGTTCCAGAGGCTACCGGAGACCAGGAACTCCACGTGGGTCGTGCGCGCTGGGACCACCAGATTAGGTGGCGCGGCCACGCGGGTGTGGAGCGTTTGTATGGTCTGTGCAGAGAGGAGAGAACAGGGATAGATAGACACATAGTTAACAGGGTACAGAAGAGGCTACGCTAATGCAAAGGAGATTGGAATGACAAGTGGACTACACGTCTCGAATGTTCAGAAAGTTAAGCTTACGTAGCAAGAATCTTATTGACTAAAATGATTGAAATGAAACAGTACTGCTGGAGTAGGCTAGCTGGTAGTGGCTGCGATGTTGACACTACACTAATCAAGTCGTTCCGTCGAGTGTAATAGTTTCTACAGTGCTGCTATTCTGGGGCTAGCTGGCTAGCTAGCAAGGTTGATTGCGTTCGCTACTTTAAAAGAACGACAATAGCTGGCTGGCTAACCTAGAAAATCGCTCTAGGCTACACAATTGTCTTAGATACAAAGACGGCTATGTAGCTAGCTAGCTACGATCAAACAAAACAAACCGTTGTACTGTAATAGTTACTACAGTGCTGCTATTCGGGGGCTAGCTGGCTAGCTACGTTAGAAGAACGACAATAGCTGGCCAGCTAACCTAGAAAATCGCTCTAGACTACACAATTGTCTTAGATACAAAGACGGCTATGTAGCTGGCTAGCTACGATCAAACAAATCAAAACCGTTGTACTGTAATGAAGTGAAATGAAAATGTGATACTACCTGTGGAACGACGCGGAATGTTGACCGGTAGTTGGAGTTCAATTCGGTAGAGGTTGGCTAGTTGTTGGCTAGCTAGCTAGCAGCATTTCCTACTTGCTAAGGACTACAAATAGCTGGCTAGCTAACCTCGGTAAATTAAGATAATCACTCTAAGTCTACACACTCTAAACTGCACAATTATCTTGGATACGAAGACAACTATGTAGCTAGCTGACACTACACTAATCGAGTCGCTCAGTTGAGTGTAATAGTTTCTACAGTGCTAGTGGACAGTGGATGTTAGCTAGCTGCTTAGCTAGCTGCTGCTGGCTAGTTGCAGATACGGACGAATGAAATACGACATAATTATGCAATTGCTTTGATACAAAGACTATTATGTAGCTGGCTAAGAAGAAATTGCTAAGATTAGACAAATCAAACCGCTGTACCATAACGAAATGTAA
>NW_027014854.1:0-12647 GCF_036934945.1 Oncorhynchus masou masou | reverse complement strand
GAAGCAAGCTTCCAAAAAATTGGAGCGAGTAAACCCATAAACTGGAAGTCTTCCGTCTAGCTTGGAAAGACAGTGCCGTGCAGTACCTGACCCTTACTGCTGCTCGATCATCCTATTTTTTCTAACTTAATTGAGGAAAATAAGAACAATCAGAAATTCCTTTTTGATACCTTCCTTAAAAGCTAACTTTAAAGCAGCATTCCCCAAGAGAGGATGACTTTCACTTTAGCAGTGATAAATTCATGAACTTCTTTGAGGGAAAAATTATGATTATTAGAAAGCAAATTACAGACTCCTCCTTAAATCTCGTATTCCTTCCAAGCTCAGTTGTCCTGAGTCTGCACAACTCTGCGTGGACCTAGGATCAGAGAGGCAGCTCAAGTGTTTTAGTACTATATCTCTTGGACAATGATGAAAATAATCATGGCCTCTAAACCTTCAAGCTGCTTACTGGACCCTATTCCAACTAAACTACTGAAAGAGCTGCTTCCTGTGCTTGGCCCTCCTATGTTGAACATAATAAACGGCTCTCTATCCACCGGATGTGTACCAAACTCACTAAAAGTGGCAGTACAAAAGCCTCTCTTGAAAAAGCCAAACCTTGACCCAGAAAATATAAAAAACTATCGGCCTATATCGAATCTTCCATTCCTCTCAAAAATCTTAGAAAAGGCTGTTGCTCAGCAACTCACTGCCTTCCTGAAGACAAACAATGTATATGAAATGCTTCAGTCTGGTTTTAGACCCCATCATAGCACTGAGACGGCACTTGTGAAGGTGGTAAATGACATTTTAATGGCATCGGACCGAGGCTCTGCATCTGTCCTCGTGCTCCTAGACCTTAGTGCTGCTTTTGATACCATCGATCACCACATTCTTTTGGAGAGATTGGAAACCCAAATTGGTCTACATCGGACAAGTTCTGGCCTGGTTTAGATCTTATCTGTCGGAAAGATATCAGTTTGTCTCTGTGAATGGTTTGTCCTCTGACAAATCAACTGTAAATTTCGGTGTTCCTCAAGGTTCCGTTAGGACCGCTGTTGTTTTCACTATATATTTTACCTCTTGGGGATGTTATTCGAAAACATAATGTTAACTTTCACTGCTATGCGGATGATACACAGCTGTACATTTCAATGAAACATGGTGAAGCCCCAAAATTGCCCTCGCTAGAAGCATGTGTTTCAGACATAAGGAAGTGGATGGCAGCAAACTTTCTACTTTTTTAAACTCGGATAAAACAGAGATGCTTGTTCTAGGTCCCAAGAAACAAAGAGATCTTCTGTTGAATCTGACAATTAATCTTAATGGTTGTACAGTCATCTCAAATAAAACTGTGAAGGACCTCGGCGTTACTCTGGACCCTGATCTCTTTTGAAGAACATATCAAGACCATTTCAAGGACAGCTTTTTTCCATCTACGTAACATTGCAAAAATCAGAAACTTTCTGTCCAAAAATGATGCAGAAAAATTAATCCATGCTTTTGTCACTTCTAGGTTAGACTACTGCAATGCTCTACTTTCCGGCTACCCGGATAAAGCACTAAATAAACTTCAGTTAGTGCTAAATACGGCTGCTAGAATCCTGACTAGAACCAAAAAATTTGATCATATTACTCCAGTGCTAGCCTCCCTACACTGGCTTCCTGTCAAAGCAAGGGCTGATTTCAAGGTTTTACTGCTAACCTACAAAGCATTGCATGGGCTTGCTCCTACCTATCTCTCTGATTTGGTCCTGCCGTACATACCTACACGTACGCTACGGTCACAAGACGCAGGCCTCCTAATTGTCCCTAGAATTTCTAAGCAAACAGCTGGAGGCAGGGCTTTCTCCTATAGAGCTCCATTTTTATGGAACGGTCTGCCTACCCATGTCAGAGACGCAAACTCGGTCTCAACCTTTAAGTCTTTACTGAAGACTCATCTCTTCAGTGGGTCATATGATTGAGTGTAGTCTGGCCCAGGAGTGGGAAGGTGAACGGAAAGGCTCTGGAGCAACGAACCACCCTTGCTGTCTCTGCCTGGCCGGTTCCCCTTTCCACTGGGATTCTCTGCCTCTAACCCTATTACAGGGGCTGAGTCACTGGCTTGCTGGGGCTCTCTCATGCCGTCCCTGGAGGGGGTGCGTCACCTGAGTGGGTTGATTCACTGATGTGGTCATCCTGTCTGGGTTGGCGCCCCCCCTGGGTTGTGCCGTGGCGGAGATCTTTACGGGCTATACTCAGCTTTGTCTCAGGATGGTAAGTTGGTGGTTGAAGATATCCCTCCAGTGGTGTGGGGGCTGTGCTTTGGCAAAGTGGGTGGGGTTATATCCTTCCTGTTTGGCCCTGTCCGGGGTGTCCTCGGGTGGGGCCACAGTGTCTCCTGACCCTCCTGTCTCAGCCTCCAGTATTTATGCTGCAGTAGTTTATGTGTCGGGGGCTGGGGTCAGTTTGTTATATCTGGAGTACTTCTCCTGTCCATTCGGTGTCCTGTGTGAATCTAAGTGTGCTTCTAATTCTCTCCTCTCTCTCTCGGAGGACCTGAGCCCTAGGACCATGCCCCAGGACTACCTGACATGATGACTCCTTGCTGTCCCCAGTCCACCTGGCCGTGCTGCTGCTCCAGTTTCAACTGTTCTACCTTATTATTATTCGACCATGCTGGTCATTTATGAACATTTGAACATCTTGGCCATGTTCTGTTATAATCTCCACCCGGCACAGCCGGAAGAGGGACTGGCCACCCCACATATGCTCTCTCTAATTCTCTTTCTTTCTCTCTCTCGGAGGACCTGAGCCCTAGGACCATGCCCCAGGACTACTTGACATGATGACTCCTTGCTGTCCCCAGTCCACCTGGCCGTGCTGCTGCTCCAGTTTCAACTGTTCTGCCTTATTATTATTCGACCATGCTGGTCATTTATGAACATTTGAACATCTTGGCCATGTTCTGTTATAATCTCTACCCGGCACAGCCAGAAGAGGACTGGCCACCCCACATAGCCTGGGTTCCTCTCTAGGTTTCTTCCTAGGTTTTGGCCTTTCTAGGGAGTTTTTCCTAACCACCGTGCATCTACACCTGCATTGCTTGCTGTTTGGGGTTTTAGGCTGGGTTTCTGTACAGCACTTTGAGATATCAGCTGATGTACGAAGGGCTATATAAATAAATTTGATTTGATTTATTCTGTCTGCGTCCATAGAGCCGGTTGGGTTCTTAGTCCATCGCGCAGACAGGAATAAATATCTCTCCGGGAAGAAGGAGGGCGGGGGTATATGTTTCATGATTACTACTCATGGTGTGAATACACACAGGAACACAAGTCATTTTGTTCATCTGACATAGAATCCCTCTCAATCAAATGACGACCGTATTACCTCCCAAGATAATTATTTTTGTTATAGTCAGTCATGTATATTCCCCCTCAAGCCTATACCACGACGGCCCTCAAAGAACTTCATGCAAACTGGAAACCACATATCCCGAGGATGCATTTTTTTAGCTGGGGATTTTAACAAAGCAAATTTGAGGAAAACTTTACTGAAATTCTATCAACACATTGAATGTAGTACTCGTGCTGCTAAATCTGTCACGGCTTTCGTTGTGGGAAGGAGGAGCGGACCAAAATGCAGCGCAGTTGTGATTCATTTTATTTAATAAGGAATCTATACACGGTAAACTAACAAAATAACAAACGTATGAAAACCGAAAACAGCCCTATCTGGTGCAAAACACGGAGACAGGAACAATCACCCACAAACACACAGTGAACACACCTCCTAGCCACGGCAACCCTACTTAATAACACGGGACAGAGGGGCAGCTTGGGACAGAGGGGCTCTTCCAGACTCCGGCAGCAGCGCCGGGACAGGCGGAGACTCCGGCAGCAGCGCCGGACAGGCGGGAGACTCCGGCAGCACAGGAGAGGAGGAAGGCTCTGGCAGATCCTGGCTGACTGGCTGGGACTGCTGGAGAGAGTCTGGCAGACTGGTGGATCTGGAAGAGTCTGGCTGACTGGCGGATCTGGAAGAGTCTGGCAGACTGGCGGATCTGGAAGAGTCTGGCTGACTGGCGGATCTGGAAGAGTCTGGCTGACTGGCGGATCTGGAAGAGTCTGGCTGACTGGCAGATCTGGAAGAGTCTGGCTGACTGGCAGATCTGGAAGAGTCTGGCTGACTGGCAGATCTGGAAGAGTCTGGCTGACTGGTGGATCCTGGCAGACTGACGGCTCTGGCTGCTCCATACTGACTGGCGGCTCTGGCTGCTTCATGCTGACTGGCGGCTCTGGCTGCTCCATGCTGACTGGTGGCTCTGGCTGCTCCATGCAGATTGGCAGCTCTGGCGGCTTCTTGCAGACTGGCAGCTCTGGCTGCTCCATGCAGACTGGCAGCTCCTTGCAGACTGGCAGCTCCTTGCAGACTGGCAGCTCCTTGCAGACTGGCAGCTACCATGCAGACTGACAGCTATGGCTGTTCCATGAAGACTGACAGCTCTGGCTGTTCCATGAAGACTGACAGCTCTGGCTGCTCCATGCAGACTAGCAGCTCTGGCTGCTTCATGCAGACTGGCAGCTCTGGCTGCTTCATGCAGACTGGCAGCTCTGGCTGCTCCATGCAGGCTGGCAGCTCTGGCTGCGCTAAACAAGCAGGAGACTCGGCAACGCTGTCGAGGCGGAAGGCTCTGGCAGCGCTAAACAGGCGGGAGACTCCAGCAGCGCTGTAGAAGAGGAAGGCTCGGGCAGCGCTGAACAGGCGGGAGACTCCGACAGCGCAGGAGAGGAGAAAGGCTCCGGTAGCACTAGAGAGGCGAGGCACACTGTAGGCCTGATGCGTGGTGCTGGCACTGGTGGTACTGGGCCGAGGACACGCACAGGAAGACTGGTGCGGGAGCTGCCATCGGAGGGCTGGTGTGTAGAGGTGGCACAGGATGGGCTAGACCGTGAAGGCGTACTGGAGATCTTGAGAGCAGTGCTGGCACAGGACATGCAAGGCTAGGGAGGTGCACAGGAGGCCTGGTGCGTGAGGCTAGGCACCAACTTCACCAGCCGATCACGCACCTCAGGACGGTAAGGAGCGCTGACCCAGTGCCATCAAATCCCCGACACACCAGCCGGGCGAATTCCAGGGCTTAAAGCACTAACACAGCAACTCCCTCATTACTCTCACTTCCCCACAACTCCTTCACAGTCTCTGTTTCCGCTCACCTCCAACACCGTCTTGTTTCTGGTCTCCTCCCTTGGCTCCTCACTTATAACAGGGAGAGTTGGCTCAGGTCTGACTCCTGGACTCTGCCACACTCTCCCTGAGCCCCCCCAAGAAATTTTTGGGCTGACTCTCGGGCTTCCTTCCGCGCCGGTGCTTGCTTCGCCCTCTCCATTCTCCTATAACCCTTTCGCACTGCTCCAGTAAATCCCAGGCGGGCTCCGACACTCTCCCTGGGTCGACCGCCCACCTGTCTATTTCCTCCCAAGTAGTGTAGTCCTGATATTGCTGCTCCTGCTGCCGCTGTTGCTTCTCCTACCAGCGCCCTCTCTCAGCTCTCTCCGCTCTAGTTCTTCTTTTGGGCGGCGATATTCTCCAGGCTGATCCCCAGGGTCATTCTCCAAACAATTCGTCCCTCCCATGTCCATTCCTCTTTATGTTGCTTCTGCTGTTGCTTTTGCCTGTTACCATGCCGCTTGGTCCTGTTGTGGGTGATTCTGTCACGGCTTTCGTTGTGGGAAGGAGGAGCGGGACCAAAATGCAGCGTAGGGTTGTGATTCATTTTATTTAATAAGGAATCTATACACGGTAAACTAACAAAATAACAAACGTATGAAAACCGAAACAGCCCTATCTGGTGCAAACACGGAGACAGGAACAGTCACCCACAAACACACAGTGAAACCCAGGCTACCTAAATATGGTTCCCAATCAGAGACACGACTAACACCGGCCTCTGATTGAGAACCATATCAGGCCAGACATGGAAATAGACAAACAAGACATCCAACATAGAATGCCCATTCAGATCACACCCTGATCAACCAAACATAGAAACATACAAAGTAAACTATGGTCATGTACAAAATCACTGACCACTGCTATCTGAACTCGGATGCCTACAAGACCCCTCCCCGCCTCCTCAAAATCTGATCACAACTCCATTTTGCTCCTCCCGTCCTATAGGCAGAAACTCAAACAGGAAGTACCAGTGCTAAGGACTATTCAACCCTGGTCTGACCCATTGGAATCCTCCCTTCAAGATTGTTTAATCATGCGGACTGGGATATGCTCCGGGTCGCCTCCGAGAATAACAAGACGAATACACCATCACGTTGACTGAGTTTATCAGGAGGTATATAAGAAATGTTGTACCCACTGTGACTTTTAAGGATAACTTTGAGGATAACACAGTGCCCCCGACGCGGCCCACTAACAAGGACTGTGAGCTCTCCTTCTCCGTGGCTGATGTGAGTAAGACATTTAAACGTGTTAACCCTCGCAAGGCTGCCGGCCCAGACGGCATCCATAGCCACATCCTCAGAGCATGCGCAGACTAGCTGGCTGGAGTGTTGACGGACATATTCAATCTCTCCCTCTCCCAGTTTGCTGTCCCCACATGCTTCAAGATGGCCACCATTGTTCCTATGCCAAAGAAAGCAAAGTTATCTGAACTAAATGACTATCAACCCGTAGCACTCCTGTCATCATGTGCTTTGAGAGACTAGTCAAGGATGATATCACCTCTCCCTTACCTGACACCCTAGACCCACTTCAATTTGCTTACCACGTCAATAGATCCACAGATGATGCAATCGCCATCGCACTGCAGACTGCCCTATCCCATCTGGACAAGAAGAATACCTATGTAAGAATTCCGTTCATTGACTACAGCTCATCATTCAACACCATAGTACCCTCCAAGCTCATCATTAAACTCGAGAACGTGGATCTGAACCCCGCCCTGTGCAACTGGGTCCTGGATTTCCTGACGGGGCACCCCCAGGTGGTGAAGGTAGGAAACAACACCTCCACTTCGCTGATCCTCAATGCTGGGGCCCCACAAGGGTGCGTTCCCCTCCTGTACTCCCTGTTCACCTATGACCGCGTGGCCACGCATGCCTCCAACTCAAGCATCAAGTTTGGGACACAACAGTAGTAGGCCTGATTACCAACAATGACAAGACAGCCTACAGGGAGGAGGTGAGGACCTGGGTGCATGGTGCTTGGAAAATAACCTCTCACTCAACGTCAAAAAAACAAAGAAGCTGATTGTGGACTTTCGGAAACAGCAGAGGGAGCACCCCCCTATCCACATTGACGGGACCACAGTGGAGAAGGTGGAAAGCTTCAAGTTCCTCTGCGTACACATCACTGACAAACTGAAATGGTTCACCCACACTGTTCCCCTCATGTCTTTGTCAGAGATTGTTTATCGTCAGTGTAGTGTTTTTGTATAGGTGCGCGACGGGTATTCGTACCCATATTAATTTGTCTATTTAGTGTTATGGAGCATGTTACTTGGACTTTATTAAAAGACTTCATTTTACTGTCATGTCTTGTTATGTCTGTTCCTGTCCTTTCTCTTCACTCTGTCTCTCTCTGCTGGTCTTTTTAGGTTACCTTCTCTGTCTCTCATTCTTCAGCTGTTCTACATCTCCCCTAACTAGCTCATTCACTCTTTCCCACCTGTTCTCTCTTCCCCCTCTGATTAGGTCTCTATTTCTCTCTCTGTTCCTGCTACTTTCAGTGTCTGATTCTTGTTTGTGTTTTTGATGCCAGAAGCAAGCTGTCGTCGCGTTTGCTTCCACCTTGTCCTATCCTGTCGGAGTCTGCCTGGCAGGTGCATCCTGCATTATACTAACGTTCTTTTTGTTCCATTGACTACGTTGGAAGAGGATTTATGCCATTCCTGTTTTTCATTAAAGAACTCTGTTTTCTGTTAAAACCGCTTTTGGGTCTTCACTCAAGTACATAACAGAAGAATCAGACCAAGAATGGACCCAGCGGCTCCGGACCCTTTTCACTCCGCCGTCGAGATCCAGGGAGCGATGCTAGGCAGACACGAGGAGGAATTGTCTGCTGCTCGACATGCCGTTGAGACCCTGGCCGTCCAAGTCTCCGACCTCACAAGACAGGTTCACCAACTCCACCTCGATCCACCGCCCACTTCCAGGGTTTCCGAGTCTCCGGGCCCAGGATCAACAACCCGCCGTGTTACTCTGGGGAGCCCACTGAGTGCCGCTCATTCCTCACTCAGTGTGATGTGGTGTTCTCTCTCCAGCCCAACACTTACTCCAGGAGCGCAGCCCGCATCGCCTACGTCATTTCTCTCCTTACCGGACGGGGCGCGTGAGTGGGGCACGGCAGTCTGGGAGCGAGGGCTGAGTGTATTAACCAGTATCAAGACTTTAAGGAGGAGATGATACGGGTTTTTGACCGTTCTGTTTTTTGGGGAGGAGGCTTCCAGGGCCCTGTCTTCCCTATGTCAGGGGAATCGATCCATAACGGATTATTCTATTGAGTTTCGCACTCTCGCTGCCTCAAGTGACTGGAGCAGAGCCGGCTTTGCTCGCTCGTTTTCTGGAGGAGTCTCCTCGTCGAGGTTAAGGACGAGATCCTCTCCCGGGAGGTTCCTTCCAGTCTGGACTCCTTAATAGCTCTCGCTATTCGCATAGAAGCGACGGTTTGATCTTCGTCGCCGAGCTCGTGGAAAGGAGCTCGCGTTCTCCGTTGCTCCCCTCTCCACATCACTGCCACCTGCCGCATCACTGCCACCCTCCTCCGCCGGCTCGGATGCTGAGCCTATGCAGCTGGGGGTATCCGCATCTCGGCCAAGGAGAAGGAACGGAGAATCACCAATCGCCTCTGTCTCTACTGCGGCTCCGCTGGTCATTTTGTCACCTCATGTCCAGTAAAAGCCAGAGCTCATCAGTAAGAGGAGGGCTACTGGTGAGCGCAACTACTCAGGCCTCTCCTTCTGGATCACGCACTACCTTTCCGGTCCATCTCCGCTGGCCCGGTTCATCTGCTTCCTGCAGTGCCTTGATAGACTCTGGGGCGGAGGGCTGTTTTATGGACGAGACCTGGGCTCGGGAACATGACATTCCTCTCAGACAGTTAGGGAGCCCACGGCCTTGTTCGCTTTAGATGGTAGTTCTCTCCCCAAGATTCAGCGTGAGACGCTGCCTTTAACCCTCACTGTCTCTGGTAATCATAGCGAAACCATTTCTTTTTTAATTTTTCGTTCACCTTTTACACCTGTTGTTTTGGGTCATCCCTGGCTAGTGCGCCATAACCCTTCTATTAATTGGTCTAGTAATACTATCCTATCCTGGAATGTTTCTTGTCATGTGACCTGTTTAATGTCTGCTATCCCTCCTGTTTCCTCTGTCTCTTCTTCACAGGAGGAGCCTGGCGATTTGACAGGGGTGCCGGAGGGAGTATCACGATCTGCGCACGGTGTTCAGTCGTTCCAAGGCCACTTCTCTCCCTCCACACCGGTCGTATGACTGTAGTATTGATCTCCTTCCGGGAACTACTCCCCCGGGGGTAGATTATACTCTCTGTCGGCTCCCGAACGTAAGGCTCTCGAGGATTATTTGTCGGTTTCGCTCGACGCCGGTACCATAGTCTCCTCCTCCTCTCCCGCCGGAGCGGGGTTTTTTTGTTCAGAAGAAGGACGGGTCCCTGCGCCCATGCGTGGATTATCGAGGGCTGAATGACATAACAGTTAAGAATCGTTATCCGCTTCCTCTTATGTCTTCAGCCTTCGAGATCCTGCAGGGAGCCAGGTTTTTCACCAAATTGGACCTTCGTAACGCCTACCATCTCGTGCGCATCAGGGAGGGGACGAGTGGAAGACGGCGTTTAACACTCCGTTAGGGCACTTTGAATACCGGGTTCTTCCTTTCGGCCTCGTTAACGCTCCAGCTGTCTTTCAGGCACTAGTTAACGACGTCCTGAGAGACATGCTGAACATTTTTGTTTTCGTTTACATGGACGATATCCTGATTTTTTCACCGTCTCTCTCGATTCATGTTCAGCACGTGCGGCCAGCGTCCTCCAGCGCCTTTTGGAGAACTGTCTTTATGTGAAGGCTGAGAAGTGCATTTTTCATGCCGCCTCTGTCCCTTTTCTCGGTTCCGTTATTTCCGCTGAGGGCATTAAGATGGATCCCGCTAAGGTCCAGGCTGTCATTGATTGGCCCGTTCCTAAGTCACGCGTCGAGCTGCAGCGCTTTCTGGGCTTCGCTAATTTCTATCGTCGTTTCATCCGTAATTTCGGTCAGGTGGCAGCTCCCCTCACAGCCCTTACTTCTGTTAAGACGTGCTTTAAGTGGTCCGTTTCCGCCCAGGGAGCTTTTGATCTTCTTAAGAATCGTTTTACATCCGCTCCTATTCTTGTTACACCTGACATCTCTAGACAGTTTGTTGTTGAGGTTGGCGCGTCAGAGGTGGGCGTGGGAGCCATTCTTTCTCAGCGCTCTCTCTCTGACGGCAAGGTCCATCCTTGCGCGTTTTTCTCTCATCGCTTATCGCCGTCAGAACGTAACTATGATGTTGGTAATCGCGAACTGCTCGCCATCCGCTTAGCCCTAGGCGAATGGCGACAGTGGTTGGAGAGGCGACCGTTCCTTTTGTCGTTTGGACTGACCATAGGAACCTTGAGTACATCCGTTCAGCCAAACGACTTAATGCGCGTCAGGCTCGTTGGGCTCTGTTTTTCGCTCGTTTCGAGTTTGTTATTTCTTATCGTCCGGGCTCAAAAACACCAAGCCTGATGCTTTATCTCGTCTCTTCAGTTCTTCTGAGGTCTCCACCGACCCCGAGGGGATTCTCCCTGACGGGCGTGTTGTCGGGTTGACTGTCTGGGGAATTGAGAGGCAGGTAAAGCAAGCACTCGCTCACACTCCGTCGCCGCGAGCTTGTCCTAGGAACCTTCTGTTCGTTCCCGTTCCTACTCGTCCGGCCGTTCTTCAGTGGGCCCACTCTGCCAAGTTAGCCGGCCACCCCGGCGTTCGGGAGTGCGCTCGCTTCCATTCGCCAGCGTTTCTGGTGGCCCACTCGGGAACGTGACGCGCGTCGATTTGTCGCCGCTTGTTCGGTCTGCGCGCAGACTAAATCTGGGAACTCTCCTCCTGCCGGCCGTCTCAGACCGCTTCCCATTCCCTCTCGACCGTGGTCTCACATCGCTTTAGATTTTATCACCGGACTGCCTTCATCAGCGGGGAAGACAGTTATTCTTACGGTTGTCGATAGATTCTCTAAGGCGGCTCATTTCATTCCTCTCGATAAGCTCCCTTCTGCTAAGGAGACGGCTCAGATCATTATCGAGAATGTTTTCCGAATTCATGGCCTTCCGTCTGACGTCGTTTCCGACAGAGGCCCGCAGTTCACGTCTCAATTTTGGAGGGAGTTTTGCCGTTTGATTGGGGCTTCCGTCAGTCTCTCGTCCGGCTTTCATCCCCAGTCTAACGGTCAAGCCGAACGGGCCAATCAGACTGTTGGTCGCATTTTACGCAGTCTTTCTTTTCGTAACCCTGCGTCTTGGTCAGAACAGCTCCCCTGGGCAGAGTACGCCCACAACTCGCTTCCCTCGTCTGCTACCGGTCTATCCCCTTTTCAGTGTAGCCTCGGGTACCAGCCTCCGCTGTTCTCATCTCAGCTCGCCGAGTCCTGCGTCCCCTCCGCTCAGGCTTTTGTCCAGCGTTGCGGCGCACCTGGAAGGGGGTCAGGTCGGCACTTTGCCGTAATAGGGGCGCAGACTGTGAGGGCCGCTAATAGCGTAGGACCAAGAGTCCTAGATATTGTTGCGGTCAGAGAGTATGGCTCTCCACTCAGAACCTTCCCCTTAAGACAGCTTCTCGCAAGTTGGCCCCGCGGTTCATTGGTCCGTTCCGTATTTCTCAGGTCATTAATCCTGTCGCAGTGCGACTTCTTCTCCAGCGCTATCTTCGTCGCGTTCACCCGGTCTTCCATGTCTCCTGTGTTAAGCCCGTTCTTGGCGCCCCCGCTCGTCCCTCCCCCCCATCCTTGTCGAGGCGCACCCATCTACAGGGTTCGTAAGATTTTGGACATGCGCCCTCGGGGCCGTGGTCATCAGTACCTAGTGGATTGGGAGGGTACGGTCCTGAGGAGAGGAGTTGGGTTCCCTCTCGGGACGTGCTGGACCGTTCGCTGATCGATGATTTCCTCCGTTGCCGCCAGGTTTCCTCCTCGAGTGCGCCAGGAGGCGCTCGGTGAGTGGGGGGTACTGTCATGTCTTGTTATGTCTGTTCCTGTCCTTTCTCTTCACTCTGTCTCTCTCTGCTGGTCTTTTTAGGTTACCTTCTCTGTCTCTCATTCTTCAGCTGTTCTACATCTCCCCTAACTAGCTCATTCACTCTTTCCCACCTGTTCTCTCTTCCCCCTCTGATTAGGTCTCTATTTCTCTCTCTGTTCCTGCTACTTTCAGTGTCTGATTCTTGTTTGTGTTTTTGATGCCAGAAGCAAGCTGTCGTCCCGTTTGCTTCCACCTTGTCCTATCCTGTCGGAGTCTGCCTGGCAGGTGCATCCTGCATTATACTAACGTTCTTTTGTTCCATTGACTACGTTGGAAGAGGATTTATGCCATTCCTGTTTTTTCATTAAAGAACTCTGTTTTCTGTTAAAACCGCTTTTGGGTCTTCACTCAAGTACATAACA